>NW_018408507.1:1097383-1099982 GCF_002113885.1 Mizuhopecten yessoensis
GGAATATAAAAAAAGGGGGGGGGGGTGGTGGTTATGTAACAGATTTATATAAATATGTGTATAGTTCAAGTTCAAACACATAGTATTCATAAAATCACAATACATATATACCTTTGAACATAAAATGTGTCTTGCCAAAATGACTTATAAGACACGCTATAAGAACAATCACACCATTTACTATTTTCAGACATGTAATGTTATTAACCATTCTTTGTAAAAACAAAGTTGATACTGTTGATAGGGTGGTTGTAAGAGCACATATTGGTATGTAGTTTACATCCTTGTAAAATATCCTCTGATTGTCATTTTGGTATTGGATGACCAGCTACCTTTACAATAACCATACATTCTTGTCATCTTGGTATTGTATGACCAGCTACCTTAACAATACCAATACATACTTGATATCTTGGTATTGTATGACCAGCTACCTTTACAATAACCATACATTCTTGTTATCTTGGTATTGGATGACCAGCTACCTTTACAATACCCATACATACTTGTCATCTTGATATTGGATAAACAGCTACCTTAACAATAACCATACATCCTTGTCATCTTGATATTGGATAAACAGCTACCTTAACAATAACCATACATACTTGTCATCTTGGTATTGGATAAACAGCTAACTTAACAATACCCATACATCCTGGTCATCTTGGTATTGGATAACCAGCTACCTTAACAATACCCAAACATCCTTGTCATCTTGGTATTGGATAACCAGCTACCTTAACAATACCCATACATCCTGGTTATCTTGGTATTGGATAACCAGCTACCTTAACAATACCCATACATCCTTGTCATCTTGGTATTGGATAACCAGCTACCTTAACAATACCCATACATCCTGGTTATCTTGGTATTGGATAACCAGCTACCTTAACAATACCCATACATCCTTGTCATCTTGGTATTGGATAACCAGCTACCTTAACAATACCCATACATCCTGGTTATCTTGGTATTGGATAACCAGCTACCTTAACAATACCCATACATCCTTGTCATCTTGGTATTGGATAACCAGCTACCTTAACAATACCCATACATCCTGGTTATCTTGGTATTGGATAACCAGCTACCTTAACAATACCCATACATCCTTGTCATCTTGGTATTGGATAACCAGCTACCTTAACAATACCCATACATCCTGGTTATCTTGGTATTGGATAACCAGCTACCTTAACAATAACCATACATCCTTGTTATCTTGGTATTGGATAACCAACTACCTTAACAATAACCATACATACTTGTCATCTTGGTATTGGATAACCAGCTACCTTAACAATAACCATACATCCTTGTCATCTTGATATTGGATAAACAGCTACCTTAACAATACCCATACATCCTGGTTATCTTGGTATTGGATAACCAGCTACCTTAACAATAACCATACATACTTGTCATCTTGGTATTGGATAACCCGCTACCTTAACAATAACCATACATCCTTGTCATCTTGGGATTGGATAACCAGCTACCTTAACAATAACCATACATCCTGGCTATCTTGGTATTGGATAACCAGCTACCTTAACAATAACCATACATCCTGGTCATCTTGGTATTGGATAACCAGCTGCTCTGATCTCACTTGTGTCAAGTTTTTGCCTTTATGAAGTAATTGATGTTATTAATTAGATGGAAGTGACACATTTTTGTTGTGTCAACTGTCTGGTAGGACCAGCATTCTCCCCTCTAGGAAAGTATTTTGTAAGGGTGACATTCTCCCCTCTAGGAAAGTATTTTATTAGGGTGACATTCTCCACTAAAGGACATTTTTTATCAACTGATGAACGATGACAATTATTACTGACAGTTTATAATTAATAACTAATTAACAACAACAACAATAATGGACAGCTTTATTAATAATTGTAAACGTTTTTAATTAAAAACCATAATGGAAGATTGACAATGTGTTATACAGTTGATCATGTGACTCATCTGTTAGTTTTGCACCAACCACATTTTAATTCTTTAACTTTATCAATACACCAATACATATTGAAACATAATTGATCAATACTGTGTCCAAAACATCTTATCGCGATTCAGCCCTACACATCCTTGAAACTGGAAGGTACATTATACAGACCGTAATTAATTATGGAAAATTTGTGTGGGCTAACAAACAAGGCAGCTATGGTGTTGTGCATGTGCAATACTCCTAATTGTTTCACAGTATCCAGCTTCCAAGCAGGGAGTCGATCATCAATAATTTACTGTACCAGAACACCTTGTCGTGTGAACATTGTCTGCCTTATATAACTAGGCACCAGTCGGCAGTTTTCCTGTTGGTTGTCTGCCTTATATAACTAGGCACCGGTCCACAGTTTACCTGTTGGTTGTCTGCCTTATATAACTAGGTACCTGTCGACAGTTTACCTGTTGGTTGTCTGCCTTTATATTACTAGGCACCAGTCCACAGTTTTCCTGTTGGTTGTCTGCCTTATATAACTAGACACTGGTCGGCAGTTTTCCTGTTGGTTGTCTGCCTTATATAACTAGGCACCGGTCCACAGTTTACCTGTTGGTTGTCTGCCTTATATAACTAGGTACCTGTCGACAGTTT
>NW_018408507.1:1114930-1128709 GCF_002113885.1 Mizuhopecten yessoensis
GGTCGACAGTTTACCTGTTGGTTGTTTGCCGTATATAACTAGACACTGGTCGACAGTTTACCTGTTGGTTGTTTGCCTTATATAACTAGGCACCAGTAGACATTTTACCTGTTGGTTGTCTGCCGTATATAACTAGATACCAGTTGACAGTTTACCTGTTGGTTGTCTGCCGTATATATAACTAGACACCAGTCGACAGTTTACCTGTTGGTTGTCTGTTGGGCATGGATCCTCTCTTTTATTTGTAATTGTTCTTAATGATAGTATTGAAAGGAGTCTCAGAGGTGATCCCGTCACATAAAAAAAAATCCCTCAAGGTCAATACACTTCATCAACCATTTCCTTTTGAATATCTGGACACACACTTCGATGTGTTCAGTCTGTACAGTAGATGATACTAAAGCCCCCTTGTGTACCAACAATGTTTCCTTTTTTGGTTCTTTTTAGCAAAACCTTTCATCTCACTTACTTATACCTGGGTAAACAGAATGGCTATTAAAAACCTCTTGGTACCAGTGTCCCAATTCAGGTTACAGTGATTGAGCAAGCTTTATTTTTTACTATTTTAGCAAAGGGATGCATACATTTTTTTCTCATGCTCAAGCATGGGTTTTGTGCTCAAGCCTAATTCCTTGTTCTGTTAATAAATTAATGAAGAAATTTTGTTTTATCATTGATTTGGAAAAATTGAAGAGACTTAAAGCTTAATACTGTTATCAATGTTTACATTTGTCATGATTTAAATGAGTGATAAGAAAGTTGGTTTGAAGCCAAAATCCATGCTTGAGCATGAAAACGGTTTCATGAATACAGACCCTGACGTGGGCTGTTCCAATCCACTCACCATCTGATATTGACTGTTCCAATCTGTCCACCATCTGATGTGGACTGTTCCAATCTGTCCACCATCTGATGTGGGCTGTTCCAGTCTGCCCACCATCTGATGTGGGCTGTTCCAATCCACCCAGCATCTGATGTGAGCTGTTCCAATCCACCCACCATCTGATGTGGGTTGTTCCAATCCACCTACCATCTGATGTGGGCCGTTCCAATTTGCCTACCATCTGATGTGGACTGCCCGAATCAACCTTTGTCTGTCAACCTCTGCCAATCGGCCATGTTTTAAATGTTCTTGTTAAGTCATTTCTGAAATTTCCTATATAGATTCCTCTTGTTGCTGAGTTGTTCCTTGTTTATTTTGTGACTGGTTGGATGAATAAGATTGCTGCCAGATGCCGTATAATAATTGGACAGTGTACATTGTATCACCATTTCTTTGGCAGTAGTAGACAAATCTCTCCCAAAATTCATATGTAAGTCCCCTTTGTTATTTGTTTTCGATGTTTCATTTTGAGACAAATCAGAGAGACATTAGTTAGCCACAAGCAGTCTTTTTGGATTTTGAAGTTTGAAGTTTCAAATCACCAGTTCTCAAAAAGTACTTGATATATCTTCATAATTATGTAAGTTTCCCTTTGTCATTCATCATGCATGTTTTATTTTGAGACTGATCAGAAAATTAAGGTAGCAGCCTTGAGGCAGCCATTTTGGATTTTGACAGTTTAAAATTTGGTATTTCTCCAGAACTTGTAATAAGAGATCTTTCTCAAATTTCATTTGAAGGTTTCCATTGGTACTTCGTTTTCAGGATCACCAGAGTTATAGACCAAACAACAACATTTTGAAATTAAAGGACAATGTCAAACATAGCAGTATGAAGTTTTGATCAAAATTTCAAAAAGCTATATTTACTGTTGACAATTGATCAGAAAATACTAGAGAAAATATCAATCTTAAATAGATCCAATGAAGGTTTTAGTCCTTAGGTCATAGCCCGGAAAAGGTGGAGGGCCCTGTCATATTACTGTTTGTGTTTGGGCTTGAGGAATAGAACTGAAGCATGCTAAGGCTACCAGGCTGCACCTCTAGTGAGTTAGTCTCAGACATACTGGGGATCCCTTGCATGTCTGCTATGAAGTATCCTTGGGATCAGAGAAACAAAGCCTAAGATGAGGATTATATACTGCTTTAAATGAGGATATTTAACCTTGATTGCTTAAATATCCTGGTGAACAATACAGACTGTCTAGGCATTTTTTTTTTATATATAACTAGATGTAGAAGTAATCTTAGACTTAATTTGCTATCATGGTAAGGTGTATGTCTAATTCCCTGTCTTATACTGCCTTTACCTCACGCATAAGTTTGAACAATTATATTATTTATTTATTTATAAAATTATTTAGAAAAATATGGTGGGTTCACTTAAACATGGCAAAGGGGGTATAATAGTAAAATTAACAGTGGTTCATGTTACCGATACCTTGGGCTTCACAATGCTACACCAGTGCCGTCCTGGACTGTCAACTACAAGATTTATTGTGCACAAACACGTATGATTACCATATTAGGTGCCTTGTTAAAAACTCAAGCTTATGATAGATCACCAGATAATTGACCAGGTATTCACTTCTAGACAAAAAATTACAAATAACCAAATATTATGACTGCCAAGAATTCCTGCTGTAAAGTAATTGAAATAACTGATTATTGGACATCATAATGGAAAGACTGCCTCTGCACTATTATTGTTTCTTTTGATAATGAACATATCACCTCTGGTTCTTTTCTGTTGTAGGATCTTGCCCAGCTGACAACGGCGAATACGTCAATGGTGTGACATTTCCTGACAAAATGGCAGACGATGTACCCTTGCAGGGTGTTACCAAGGAGACGAGAAATGGTGATGTACACAAGCATGAGGCAGTAGGTGGCTTTGTGTTGGATTTTGATAAAAAAGCTGATGATGGGATTTACCCTACTGATGATCAGAAAGTCCCATCAGCATTCTGTGATGAGGATACTTTCATGGGTGATGCCCCCAGTGATCCGGTCCCGAGGGAACCAGAGATTCCTCTAGGAAGTGATGCCACCTCCTTTCCACAACAATGTGAGGATTTTGTCGGTTCTAATATTGATGATTCATTCTCACCTTTTAATTCAGAAATGAGTTCCTATTCCCAAACAGGAAGTCATGAGTCATTCCCAGCCTTTGGGGGTGAGCGGGAGATGGACCAAACCCCTGAAGCTCTTCCTGACCCTGTGCCCCCCATGGGCCATGAAAATGTACTTATAGATTTCTGTCAGGACAGCGATCAGCCTACTGATGTAAAATGTGATAATACAAATCCTTTTGTTGACTTGTCACCAGGGGTATTGCACCCATCTGACCCTTACATTGGTGTTGAGCCCAATAATGGGAACAACAAGGACACTGAACAAATTGTACAGTCTCCACTTCGGCCTGATGCTCCCGAGTTCTCTCCACAAGGACACAGCAATGCTGAATTTTCACCGCTGAGGCATGATGCTCCTGAGTTTCTACCACGCGAGCCTCAGCAGGCTGCAGTATTTGATCAGAGCCCACATTCAGGCGGTTTTGATGATATTGAAAGAAATAGTCTTTCTCAAAGTGACACTTTCGACAAACCAAATGAACAAGTGCAGGATGTGATAGACACTTTTGATAAATGCAAAGAGAATGTGCCTGTGCCTATTGAGGAACAGAGTGTACCTGCCATCAACATCACATCTGACCAGGGTGAGGATGATGAAGAATATTCTGGTGAAGAGGATTACTCAGAAAGTGAATCTAATTCACAAGCTGAGAACGATGAAATTATAGAGGATGACTACACAGATTCGGAGGACACTGAAAACATTCAAGATTCTGACGATGTGTCAGGGGGACCTGGTGAGGTAGCAGGAAGACCTGTGCTTGGTGATGGTATTGTACACCCTGCATTTGATCAGGGTTCTGTAAAGCCAGCATTTAGTGAGAACGAATTTCAGTTTCAGCAGCAGGGTTTGGCTGGTGTCATGTCTGCTGGACATGTAGAGCTCATGCCAAGTGTGGGTGCCGAGCCACCCGTGGTTGAAGGTATCACAGAACATGGAAAAGGGGAGCAGGTAAATGAGATGGGTAGCAGTCAGATAGACATGGCACAGGACTCGACAGAACAGCAACAGGTGGGTACCGAAGATTTCCAGAGGGATACTATCTGCAAAAGTGAAACATTCACTATCGAATCTGACTCTGACATGGAGGAGAGATCCATCACACCAGAACAGGACAGCATGAAGGCTGCTAGAAGTAAGCCTATGTCTGGTCAGGAGGACAGCCAATCTGCACAGGCACATGGTGGGGCATCTCCACCATTTAATTATAGCCAGATGGATCCATCATTAAACCAACAAAACATAAAACCTGCATTCAATCAGGGGCAAATTGAACCTGCATTCAATCAGGGGCAAGTAGAACCTGCATTCAACCAGGGTCAAATGGAACCTGCATTCAACCAGGGTCAAATGGAACTTGCATTCAGCCAGGGTCAAATGGAACCTGCATTCAGCCAGGAGAAAATGGAACCTGCATTCAATCAGGGGCAAATTGAACCTGCATTCAACAAGGGGCAAATGGAACCTGCAATCAATCAGGGGCAAGTAGAACCTGCATTCAACCAGGGTCAAATGGAACCTGCATTCAGCCAGGGTCAAATGGAACCTGCATTCAGCCAGGAGCAAATGGAACCTGCATTCAATCAGGGGCAAATTGAACCTGCATTCAACCAGGGTCAAATGGAACCTGCATTCAGCCAGGAGCAAATGGAACCTGCATTCAATCAGGGGCAAATTGAACCTGCAATCAATCAGGGGCAAGTAGAACCTGCAATCAACCAGGGGCAAATGGACCCTGCATTCAATCAGGGGCAAGTAGAACCTGCATTCAACAAGGGGCAAATGGAACCTGCAATCAATCAGGGGCAAGTAGAACCTGCAATCAATCAGGGGCAAATGGACCCTGCATTCAATCAGGGGCAAGTAGAACCTGCATTCAACATGGGGCAAATGGAACCTGCATTCAACCAGGAGCAAATGGACCCAGCATTCAACCAGGAGCAAATGGACCCTGCATTCAATCAGGGGCAAGTAGAACCTGCATTCAATCAGGGGCAAGTAGAACCTGCATTCAATAAGGGGCAAATGGAACCTGCATTCAACCAGGAGCAAATGGACTCTGCATTCAATCAGGGGCAAGTGGAACCTGCATTCAATAAGGGGCAAATGGAACCTTCATTCAACCAGGGGCAAGTAGAACCTGCATTCAACCAGGGGCAAATTGAACCTATAAAAAAACAGATGCAAAATGAACAAAAGGTGCTTGCATCAAACTCAGAAACAGGTAATGTAGGATTTTGTGGAGATGATGATATGTTCACTAACCAACCAGCGTTACAACAAGAACCTGATAATAAACAGCAGGTAGTATCTCAGGATGAACAGCAAACAGATTTTCAAAATGATATGATGCCAAGTGAAGGTTTCACAGAAGATCCCATGTTTCCCCTAGAGGACACATCCAAAATGGAGCTTTCTCCAAACAAACACCACGAACAGCCAGACTGCAGAGAAGATGTTGTAACTCCGAGAGAAGTACTGTTGGAGGACACATCAGAACAGAAATACCAGATGGAAAAATCTGGTGTTGAACATGACCAAACTGTACCCCTGATGTCTCCCTGTCAACAACTGGAAGATGCTGGCTTCTCACAGGTATTTAGTCAGGTGGTAGATGATTCTTTTATGGATAATGAAAATACACAGACAAACACAGAGACCCTTGGTGAACCAAACACACAGACGCATGCTTACGAAGATGAGGAAGGTGATGGTGATGAGGACAGAGATGAGGACATGCATCCAGATGACCAGTACTCATCATCATCAGGAGAGGAAGAGGAAGGGGCAGTGTCCCAGCAACCAAAACAGCAAGATGCTGCGCAACTTATGTCATCCAAGGAAAGACTTGTTTATCAACAAGAAGAAAAAACATCTTCAGAAGAAAGGTCGGCTTCCTTACAACAACAAAAGCTCACATCAGAAGAGAGGTCCCTGTCTCCAGAAGAATGTGATAGGAATGAAAACCCAGAGAGCAACTTTATGGAGAAAAGTTCACTCTTATCTGAATCACAGGACAAACTTGCATCAGAGGAAAGATCTCTATCTCCTGAATGTCATCCTTCAAATGACCAAAAGAAGATCGAGGAACAACGAAAATATGAAGAACAAAATGCACCTCAATCCTTTGAAAAGGAAACTCCTCCATTTGTACATGAGATGGTACCAGGGGAAATAGACCAGTCTACTATTGATGAAACCTATGGGGTGGCTCCTGCAACTTTTGAAGCTTCAGAGCTCGAGAGGATATCAAGTCATGACCAGGCTCCGAGTCCTGCTACAGTGGACACAGACAGGGATGCTCATACCTCTGGGAGAAATAGTGAGGACTTTGAATATGAACAAGGGGAGGACAGCTTGACTGCTGAGGGAGGCAGTGACTCTGATCAGGATCTGCCTAAACATTCTGATGAGGATGTGGATGTTCAACCAAATATCACAGATGACAGCCTCGCTGATCAGCCTGTTCACAGAGAAACTATTCTTAAAGAAATCAATGAGGAACAAGAGAGATTAGAAGCTGGAAGAGATATGAAGGAATCTGGTATGGGGGAGTCAATCATCACAGCAGACTCACAGGAAACTGATGACCAGTCACCATCAGAAATCCCCAGACAGATGCTGGAGGATTACGGTGACACAGAAAGATCTTTGACCTCAAGTATGGAATGTCAAACATACGAGGACGATGCTGGGGTATCCCCTGTCGAGATGGCTGCCTCCCTGATGGAGGGCTCAATGGTGCTAAAGGAGGGAGAGACGAACATTGATGGATCATCTCTCTCTCAATCTGTGCCCACAGAATCAGCATTAGAGGAGTACTCAAAGGACAGAATGGAGGATGAAGAAATTGAGAATATTAAACAACAACTTTCATCTGAGGTTTTAGAGGTTGAACCTAAATCAGCACATCTTGATCCACAGTTAAGAGTTACTGAGGATATCAGTGTTAGGGAGGATGTTCAGGAGGTTCATGCTGCTGAAGAGGAAGTTGTCTCTCCTGCTCCAATAGCTGAAACTCCAGTGCAACCTACTGCAGATCAGCAGGTAGTTGTACAAAAATTTACCACTGCTGTCCAACATGCTTCTACTCCTGAAACGGGGACTGAGAAAACTGATGTGAAACAAGACAAACTTGCTGACAAGATGGAAGGTGCTCCTACGAAAAATGTTGTGAAGAAAATCAATGAACCTGCTGAAAAGAAGTCACAAGTTACAGAAAAAATTGACAGAAAAGAGGCAAAACAAAGGAAACAGGAAAAACCTATTACAAAAACACCCCAGAAACCATTGAGAAAACCAAAGCAAAGAACACCACCTAAATCTGATGAATCTAAGATTCCTTCCCCAACCAAGACAGAGGGAGGCATAACCAAATCAACAACACGAACCCTCAGATCTGCTGCCCCCAGTAAGACTGCTCCTCCCCGTTCACTCAACATGAAACAGAGCACTGAGAAACCACCATTTGACACAAGTTTCCCACGAGCGGTATCTGCATCACGTCAGAGAATATTACCCCTGGCACAGACACCGAGCACACCAAGTCCTACCAAGGCCCCCTCCATGAAGATCCCCACCAGGACCCAGAACAAGGAGGCCACTCAGTTATTTCTGGAGCGCATGTCCCGGCCTCGCTGTCGAACACCGAAAAAAGGTTTTTCTCTCTCTTCTAATGTATCGACTGCTTCTGTCTTGGCAGATGCTCTGACTGCTGCCAATGATCGCTTCTGTCATGCTCACCCGCCTGTTTGCCACAGCATTGCCACCATTGCCACATTTGTGTATGCTTGTTGCCACACTCTTATACCTTTTTAATCAAGCTATTCATCATTCCATCCCATGTTCCATGAAGCATCGCTCTTAACATCATTGAATCATGGATTTCTGTCATGGGTAGCAATATGTGTATTGATTAGGATGTATTTTATTTTTGCATATAACGTAACACTGTCAGGTAATTACATGTAGCAGTAGAACTCTCTTACCCAACAAAGCACAATAGACTTGTCGAGATGAATTTAAGGGTGATTTTCACCTGTAAGTATAACTCACCATTGTTGACGTCATACCATTAGTCTACGACTACTATTGACGCATCTACTGGTGTAACTGGTAAAAGAATATAGGTAGAAATCAGGAAGGTGTATCCAATTACAAATGTAGATAGATATAAGACAGTAATTACGGTAATTGATTGAGGAAACTGGTATCATTGTTAAAGATGTGTAGTTATTTCAGTTATTTTTTTGAAAAATATATTTTGATAATTATCTTTTTAATTTTTTATTGTTGAATATTTTAAAACATATTTATATTTCTGAATTGTTTCCAATGAGCATGTTGTGTTTTCAACATTATCGATGTTGTTCAAAAAACTATATTTCCTATATTTTTCAAAGATTTGTTGTTCGTGATCATCTAGTTAGCCCACCTTGCCCAAAGGGTCCTATGAGCTTATGCTGTGGTGCCATGTTCGTTGTCTGGCCGTCTGTCGGTCAACTTTTCCTTCAAAACACTACTAGTCTAGAAAACTGAGTTGACTTTGAAAAAAAGGTCAGAGGATTGGGGCTCCATAGTGGAAAAACAAGGAACTCTTTAATATCCTTCTTCTTCAATATGGATAAAAAACTATTACCTAAATTTGAACTGAAACATCCTTGAGCTAGTGTGACCCTTAGGGCTTGAGTAAATCAGTAGATGAATTTGGGTGAACTGCTGTTTTCAGATTCCCACAAAATAGCCACAGCATCCACACACAAACTTGGCACAGACAGACAAATAGATCCCTGCTCCCAGGATTAGTACTGGCTTTCAGCCCCACCCTAATGACTTAGTCCCTGTCAGCCCCACATCCTTATGACTTAGTACCTCTCAGCCCCACCCTAATGACTTAGTCCCTGTCAGCCCCACACCCTAATGACTTAGTCCCTGTCAGCCCCACCCTAATGAATTAATCCCTGTCAGCCCCACCCTAATGACTTAGTCCCTATCAGCTCCACCCTAATGACTTAATCCCTGACAGCCCCACACTAATGACTAAGTCCCTGTCAGCCCCACCCTAATTACTTATTCCCTGACAGCCCCAACCTAATGACTTAGTCCCTGTCAGCCCCACCCTAATTACTTATTCCCTGTCAGCCCCACCCTAATGAATTAGTCCCTATCAGCTCCACCCTAATGACTTAGGCCCTGACAGCCCCACACTAATGACTAAGTCCCTGTCAGCCCCACCCTAATGACTTAGTCCCCGTCAGCCCCACCCTAATTACTTATTCCCTGACAGCCCCACCCTAATTACTTAGTCCCTGACAGCCCCACCCTAATTACTTATTCCCTGACAGCCCCACCCTAATTACTTAGTCCCTGACAGCCCCACCCTAATGACTAAGTCCCTGTCAGCCCCACCCTAATGACTTATTCCCTGACAGCCCCAACCTAATTACTTATTCCCTGCCGGCCCCACCCTAATGACTTAGTCCCTATCAGCTCCACCCTAATGACTTAGGCCCTGACAGCCCCACACTAATGACTAAGTCCCTGACAGCCCCAACCTAATTACTTAGTCCCTGACAGCCCCACCCTAATTACTTATTCCCTGACAGCCCCAACCTAATGACTTAGTCCCTGTCAGCCCCACACCCTAATGACTTAGTTCCTGTCAGCCCCACCCTAATGAATTAATCCCTGTCAGCCCCACCCTAATGACTTAGTCCCCGTCAGCCCCACCCTAATTACTTATTCCCTGACAGCCCCAACCTAATGACTTAGTCCCTGTCAGCCCCACCCTAATGACTTATTCCCTGACAGCCCCAACCTAATTACTTATTCCCTGCCGGCCCCACCCTAATGACTTAGTCCCTATCAGCTCCACCCTAATGACTTAGGCCCTGACAGCCCCACACTAATGACTAAGTCCCTGTCAGCCCCACCCTAATGACTTATTCCCTGACAGCCCCAACCTAATTACTTAGTCCCTGACAGCCCCACACTAATGACTAAGTCCCTGTCAGCCCCACCCTAATTACTTATTCCCTGTCAGCCCCACCCTAATGACTTAGTCCCTATCAGCTCCACCCTAATGACTTAGTCCCTGACAGCCCCACACTAATGACTAAGTCCCTGTCAGCCCCACCCTAATGACTTATTCCCTGACAGCCCCAACCTAATTACTTAGTCCCTGACAGCCCCACACTAATGACTAAGTCCCTGTCAGCCCCACCCTAATTACTTATTCCCTGTCAGCCCCACCCTAATGACTTAGTCCCTGTCAGCCCCACCCTAATGACTTAGTCCCTGTCAGCCCCACCCTAATGACTTATTCCCTGTCAGCTCCACCCTAATGACCTACTCCCTGTCAGCTCCACCCTAATGACTAAGTCCCTGACAGCCCCACACTAATGACTAAGTCCCTGTCAGCCCCACCCTAATTACTTATTCCCTGTCAGCTCCACCCTAATGACCTACTCCCTGTCAGCTCCACCCTAATGACTAAGTCCCTGACAGCCCCACACTAATGACTAAGTCCCTGTCAGCCCCACCCTAATTACTTATTCCCTGTCAGCCCCACCCTAATGACCTAGTCCCTGTCAGCTCCACCCTAATGACTAAGTCCCTGACAGCCCCACACTAATGACTAAGTCCCTGTCAGCCCCAACCTAATTACTTATTCCCTGTCAGCCCCACCCTAATGACTTAGTCCCTATCAGCTCCACCCTAATGACTTAGTCCCTGACAGCCCCACACTAATGACTAAGTCCCTGTCAGCCCCACCCTAATGACTTATTCCCTGACAGCCCCAACCTAATTACTTAGTCCCTGACAGCCCCACACTAATGACTAAGTCCCTGTCAGCCCCACCCTAATTACTTATTCCCTGACAGCCCCACCCTAATGACTTAGTCCCTGTCAGCCCCACCCTAATGACTTAGTCCCTGTCAGCCCCACCCTAATGACTTAATCCCTGTCAGCCCCACCCTAATGACTTAGTCCCTGTCAGCCCCACCCTAATTACTTATTCCCTGTCAGCTCCACCCTAATGACCTACTCCCTGTCAGCTCCACCCTAATGACTAAGTCCCTGACAGCCCCACACTAATGACTAAGTCCCTGTCAGCCCCACCCTAATTACTTATTCCCTGTCAGCTCCACCCTAATGACCTACTCCCTGTCAGCTCCACCCTAATGACTAAGTCCCTGACAGCCCCACACTAATGACTAAGTCCCTGTCAGCCCCAACCTAATTACTTATTCCCTGTCAGCCCCACCCTAATGACTTAGTCCCTATCAGCTCCACCCTAATGACTTAGTCCCTGACAGCCCCACACTAATGACTAAGTCCCTGTCAGCCCCACCCTAATGACTTATTCCCTGACAGCCCCAACCTAATTACTTAGTCCCTGACAGCCCCACACTAATGACTAAGTCCCTGTCAGCCCCACCCTAATTACTTATTCCCTGTCAGCTCCACCCTAATGACCTACTCCCTGTCAGCTCCACCCTAATGACTAAGTCCCTGACAGCCCCACACTAATGACTAAGTCCCTGTCAGCCCCAACCTAATTACTTATTCCCTGTCAGCCCCACCCTAATGACTTAGTCCCTATCAGCTCCACCCTAATGACTTAGTCCCTGACAGCCCCACACTAATGACTAAGTCCCTGTCAGCCCCAACCTAATTATTTATTCCCTGTCAGCCCCACCCTAATGACTAAGTCCCTGACAGCCCCACACTAATGACTAAGTCCCTGTCAGCCCCCACCTAATTACTTATTCCCTGTCAGACCCACCCTAATTACTTATTCCCTGCCAGCCCCACCCTAATGACTTAGCCCCTGTCAGCCCCACCCTAATTACTTATTCCCTGACAGCCCCAACCTAATGACTTAGTCCCTGTCAGCCCCATAGTCATTAGTGTGGGGCTGTCAGGGACTAAGTAATTAGGGTGGATCTGACAGGGTCTAAGTCATTAGGGTGGGGCTGTCAGGGAATAAGTAATTAGGGTGGGTCTGACAGGGAATAAGTAATTAGGTTGGGGCTGACAGGGTCTTAGTCATTAGTGTGGGGCTGTCAGGGACTAAGTAATTAGGGTGGGGCTGACAGGGAATAAGTAATTAGGCTGGGGCTGACAGGGACTTAGTCATGAGGGTGGAGCTGACAGGGAGTAGCTCATTAGGGTGGAGCTGACAGGGAGTAGGTCATTAGGGTGGGGCTGACAGGGAATAAGTCATTAGGTTGGGGCTGACAGGGACTGAGTCATTAGTGTGGGGCTGTCAGGGACTAAGTCATTAGGGTGGGGCTGCCAGGGAATAAGTAATTAGGTTGGGGCTGACAGGAACTTAGTCATTAGTGTGGGGCTGTCAGGGACTAAGTAATTAGGTTGGGGCTGTAGGGAAATAGGTCATAGGGTGGGGCTGACAGGGACTTAGTCATTAGAGTGGGGCTGTCAGGGACTTAGTCATTAGGGTGGGGCTGTCAGGGAATAAGTAATTAGGATGGGGCTAACAGGGAATAAGTAATTAGGGTGGGTCTGACAGGGACTAAGTCATTAGGGTGGGGTTGACAGGGAATAAGTAATTAGGTGGGGGCTGACAGGGACTTAGTCATTAGAGTGGGGCTGTCAGGGACTTAGTCATTAGGGTGGGGCTGTCAGGGACTAAGTCATTAGGGTGGGGCTGACGACTTATTCCCTGACAGCCCCAACCTAATGACTTAGTCCCTGTCAGCCCCACCCTAATGACCTACTCCCTGTCAGCTCCACCCTAATGACTAAGTCCCTGTCAGCCCCACCCTAATAACTTAGTCCCTGACAGCCCCACCCTAATGACTTAGTCCCTGTCAGATCCACCCTAATGACTTAGTCCCTGCATCCCAGGATTAGTTCTGGCCTTCAGCCCCACCCTAATGACTTAGTCCCTGTCATATCAACTATGAATGCCATGGCCTGATTGGCTAGCACTATAAATACCATCTGAAAGCAATTCAATGTTAAGATGGATTTTAACAAAATTTCCAAGTATGCTAGGTCCTAGGGACCTTGTACAATGTAAGAGCGGATCTCATATGGGGGCTGAGGGTCAATGCCAAAAGGAATTATCTGGCATGAAATCTTAAAAGAAAAACTATTCCTCTAGACCATTTGGTGACATTTCAACTAATTTTTCTGTGAGGGATCCTTTGGACCAGAAGATAATAGTGTAGCTCCCTTTGAGGTTGAGGGCCACTGCCTGAAGGACAGAAACTGAGTGTTGCTTCTTTAAAAGCCTACTTCTCTAAAAAAGTATGATATCATTAATGATTTTTTTTGCCATAAATTCTAAAAAATCTATGTGAGCGATACAACCTCTCTGGGCATCTTATTTGCTGAAAAGTGAAGTTTCAACTACCTGTATTATACACAGAATTTGATCAGCTGAATTTTGTATTGTCCACAGTTTATTTCTGCTAAGTAAGTTTAACATAACTGGAATATAGAATTTTAACTAATTTTTAGGTCACCTGAGACAAAGTCTCAAGTGACCTATTGCGATCGCCTTTTGTCCGTCGTCGTCCGTCGTCCGTCTTCCGTCGTGCGTCCGTAAACAATTTACATTTTCGACTTCTTCTCCAAAACCCCTGAACCAATTTCAATGAAATTTTGCAGGGACCTTCCATGGACAAAGGTCAACAAAAATTGTTGCCGGTTTAGTCCTAAGCCCCCAGGGGCCTGAGGGGCGGGGTCAAAAAGGGTCAAATTGACTAAAATTTCAAAAATCTTCTTCTC
>NW_018408507.1:1130055-1139338 GCF_002113885.1 Mizuhopecten yessoensis
AGTTTCAAATCCTTTTTAGTCTGAAATCTGTATGCCAGATATTGAATAAGGTNTAGGCTGTACATTTGTCTCAGAAGGTAGAGGACAAACATACCCTCCTCTGTGCTATTAGGCTGTACATTTGTCTCTGAAGGTCCNTGTATAAATATATCAGGTGACCGTTAAGACCCATGGGCCTCTTGTTCACTATATAGTCTATTACAGTACAGTGAAAGCATAAGGTTAAATAATTGTATTGTTTACCCATTGTGCACACTTTGTGCATCGTTTGTCGATTATTTGCATCAAAACATTTTTAAACAATTGTGTTATTTTCCAATCCTATGGTCAGTTAATTTAAAGACAACTCAAAGGTAACTGCTGTTTTAACAACAGACTATCTGACTTTTCAGTTATTCTTCGGTTATGTTTACTTGTTAAGAGATAGGTATAGTTTAACATATTTGATATTTTCAGTACAAAATATAAGAATGTCCAAGTGTTTCCAACAAGGCATGGTTTCAGAGTAAAACATAACTTGTCTCAGAAGGTAGAGGACAACACACCCTCCTCTGTGTTGTTAAGCTGTACATTTGTCTCAAAAGGTAGAGGACAACACACCCTCCTCTTTGTTGTTAGGCTGTACAGTTGTCTCAGAAGGTAGAGTAAAAACATACCCTCCTCTGAGTTGTTAGGCTGTACATTAGTCTCAGAAGGTAGAGGTCAAACATTCCCGCCTCTGTGTTGTTAGGCTTTACATTTGTCTCAGAAGCTAGAGGCCAACATACCCTCCTCTGTGCTGTTAGGCTGTTCATTTGTCTCAGAAGGTCGAGGACAACATACCCTCCTCTGTGCTGTTTGGCTGTACATTTGTCTCTGAAGGTCCTCTCTGAAGGTAGAGGCCACACATACCCCCCTCTGTGCTGTTAGGCTGTACATGGGGCTCTGAAGGTAGAGGACAAATGTACAGCCTACCAACACAGAGGAGGGTATGGTTCTGCTCTACCTTCTGAGACAAATGTGCAGCCTAACAACACAGATGAGGGTATGTGTATCCTCTACCTTCAGAGATAAATGTACAGCCTAACAGTACAGAGGAGGGTATGTTGGCCTCTAGCTTCTGAGACAAATGTACAGCTTAACAACACAGAGGAGGGGATGTTGTCCTCTACCATCTGAGACAAATGTACACCCTAACAACACAGAGGAGGGTATGGTGTCCTCTACTTCTGAGAAAAATGTACAGCCTAACAGTACAGAGGAGGGTATGTTTCTCCTCTACCTTTTGAGACAAATGTACAGCTTAACAACACAGAGGAGGGAATGTTTGTCCTCTACCTACTGAGACAAATGTACAGCTTAACAACACAGAGGCGGGAATGTTTGACCTCTACCTTCTGAGACTAATGTACAGCCTAACAACAAAGAGGAGGGTGTGTTGTACTCTACCTTCTGAGACAAATCTACAGCTTAACAACACAGAGGAGGTTATGCTTGCCCTCTTCCTTCTGAGACAAGTTATGTTTTACTCTGAAACCATGCCTTGTGTTGTCCTCTACCATCTGAGACAAATGTACACCCTAACAACACAGAGGAGGGTGTGTTGTACTCTACCTTCTGAGACAAATCTACAGCTTAACAACACAGAGGAGGGTGTACTGTGTTACTAACCTGTTACCTAGTAGATGCTAGTACTGTTTTACTAACCTGGTTCTTGGTAGATACTAGTACTATGTTACTAATCTGGTTCCTGTTAGATACTAGTACTGTGTTACTAATCTTGTACCTGGTAGATTCTAGTACTGTGTTACTAATCTTGTACCTGGTAGATTCTAGTACTGTGTTACTAATCTTGTACCTGGTAGATTCTAGTACTGTGTTACTAACCTGTTACCTAGTAGATGCTAGTACTGTGTTACTAATCTTGTACCTGGTAGATACGAGTACTGTGTTACTAATCTTGTACCTGGTAGATTCTAGTACTGTGTTACTAATCTTGTACCTGGTAGATACGAGTACTGTGTTACTAATCTTGTACCTGGTAGATACGAGTACTGTGTTACTAATCTTGTACCTGGTAGATACGAGTACTGTGTTACTAATCTTGTACCTGGTAGATACGAGTACTGTGTTACTAATCTTGTACCTGGTAGATACTAGTTCTGTGTTACTAATCTGGTACCTGGTAGATGCTAGTACTGTGTTACTAAACTGGGACATGGTAGATACTAGTATCTACCATGTCCCAGTTTAGTAACACAGTACTAGCATCTACTAGGTAACAGGTTAGTAACACAGTACTAGTAACTACCAGGTACCAGGTTAGTAACAAACATACCCTCCTCTGTGGTGTTAGGCTGTTCATTGGTCTCAGAAGGTAGAGTAAAAACATACCCTCCTCTGAGTTGTTAGGCTGTACATTAGTCTCAGAAGGTAGAGGAAAACATACCCCCCTCTGTGTTGTTGGGCTGTACATTTGTCTCTGAAGGTCCTCTCTGAAGGTAGAGGCCACACATACCCCCCTCTGTGTTGTTGGGCTGGACATTTGTCTCAGAAGGAAGAGGACAAACATACCCTCCGCTGTGTTGTTAGGCTGTCCATTTGTCTCAGAAGGAAGAGGACAAACATACCCTCCTCTGTGTTGTTAGGCTGTACATTTTAAATGGAGTAAAACATAACTTTCTCCTAGGAATTTATCAATGATACAGTGGGATCTCTGTAAAGGACTTGATTAGTCACAACAATCTTGAAATTCAGTGAGGTATGTCCCTTGTGTATATAGTCAACAACAGTAAGACTGTTTCCTCCCCAAACACAGATTCATACAGTAGATACCATGGTTTCTAGAAGTTCGATGTTAAATAAACTGTCAGCTGATGATCACATCTTCTGAGCATCAACTCTGACTTGTTACAAAATTGCCTGTACATGATTTTTGCCTCATTTGAAACCATATGCTTTCACCGTACTGTAAAATATATCAGCATCACAGATATTTTTCTGGTATTCTTTTTCTCCATCTAAGAATAACACAGACTATGACACATTATTTATTTATATATTTTTGCTCTCCTGGCACAAAGTGTCCGTCTGTCAACTTTTTGTTTCGAGAATGTCTTCTTGAAAATTAAAAGGTCTAGACTCATGAAGTTTGGCCAGTTGGTGCCTGGGGTAGAGTATGATAAATTGTCCTCATGAAAATAACTTAAAGAACTTTCAAAGTCAAACGGTCAAAATATGTTAAAAGCTTTAATTAACATTTAGGTCAAAGGTCAACTTTGAGCACTGGATTGTTTCAGAGGTTAACTTTTGCTTTAATAGGTAAAAAACGAAGCTTTAATTATATTATTCTTAAGTTCCACAAGGTCTAGAGTTCTGGTATTTGTAAATGTTCATGGGGTAGAGTGCTATAAAGTATTCTCATATAAGAGACTTTGAAGGTCACTAGGGTTTAAATATGTTGACATCGGTTAAAATGAGCTTAAAAATATATTTTCCTTTAGTTCAATTAGGCCAGGGGCAATGATTATAGACCTTTAGTACAAAACTTATCAAGGGTCCTTGGGACATAACTTTGAAATGGTTTACATTGGCATCACATAACCTGTTGGGTTGAAGAAAACAAAACAAGTATGCTACTAGGATAGCTCCAGGTTCTGACCTTGCCCCCTGGGGATTTAGTTTCTGGCCATTACATTGAAAAGATCCTATCCCTTTAACCATATAGAGATAGAGACAGATCTCAACCAGATTTGCTATGAGGAATCCTTGGGTCAAGGGATGGAAATGGCTGGGGAAATATTTGCAATACTACCTTTAATGATTTTTGTTTACTATTATTACTTAAATATCCAGGTATGCATACAGGCCCTTTTGGTCTCTTTCTGGTAGAATATGTAACACTTTTTTTGGCATCCTTAATTCAAAGTACAAGCATTCTTAATACATATATGCTTTATTTTTTCTTTCTCCAATTTTGCAAGAGGTCATTTCCAATTCCAGAAAAATGTATTGCTACCCAGAATCACATTTACCTTCTATCATTTTCCTTCTCATCCCGTCTGGAGGTGCTGTGATGTCTGCAGAAATCATGCCTATTTCATTAGCTCACCTGTCCCATATGGCCATGTAAGCTTTTGCCCTGGCGTGACATCCATCGTCAATCTTCCTTTGTCCTTCTGTCTGTAAAATTTCCCTTAAAATATCTGCAAGTCCAGAATGGCTGAGAGAATATTTACTAAATTTGGTCTGCAGCATTGTTAGGGGATTCAATGTAAAACAAGAGGTGTGCCCTCTGAGGGGCTGAGACAGGACTCCCAATAGTGGAAATAGAGGTAAATTTGTATAATCTCTCTCCATACAGATGAAGAAGTTCAATTAAATTTGGTCTGCAGTATTGTTTTGAAAATGGACTTCATGTTATACAAACAGAGGGTGTGCCCCCACCCCTCCCCCAAGTGGAAGAGATAATGGGCCCTATAGGGAAAATAGAGGTGAATCTTTGAAATCCTTTGCTTTCTGTATTGATGAAGGGATTTCAGGAGTCTTGAAAAACCCTTGAAGATGACTTTTAACATTAGAAATCCCCTGAGAATGCTAGGAAGCTTCATTAAGTCCACTAATGGAACCCAACATGGGAATGTTTGCAATACTTCTTTTAATGAAAATATTTTGTCATTATTAGTTATATTTCCAGGTGAGTGATACAGGCCTTCTGGCCCTCTTGTAATAGTATTTTCTGTATCAAAAGTACTTCTGTTGTAACAACACAACTGACATACAGCGGTTCATCAGGAACAACAACCGTTTGGATCTTGAAGCAAACATTTTTCATAACCATTTTTCAAGTCTTTCTGCTTAAAAACCATCTCCCTGTTAAAAGCAGTGACCTTTCTCCACTGAAGGCCTGGAAGGATCTGTTGTTACAGTGACCAACAGCCATGTATTATCCACTTTGATTCAATGTTCACTGCACTGGAATGTTTAATTTTCCTATCAGTTCAGCTTGTTGGATTTATGTTAGTGACTTTTTGTTTTGTTTCCAGAAGCCTGTGTAATGTGGTTTGTATTGTGTCAGGTTGTTAAGTTTTAACTGTGTTTAATATTTCATTTGATTTATTTATTGCACTTTTGATTGTTGTGAAGTTCATGCCAATAAAATTGTTTGCTTGTTTGATTGCATGCTCTTTTTTCTTTTTCTTTTTGATGTATTGTTTGTACATATCCCAGAATAGATGAATGTTTTGCATGTTTTTTGTTGCCAAACTTTCTTTGCCAAACCAGTGTTTCTGGCACATCAACATTTAGTGAAATGAGATCAGGTTTCATCTGGAAGAACACTTCTTTGTGTTTTTAAAGTACCAGAAGCCTTAAGAAACATTAAGTTTAATCAAGAACTTTGTACAATGCTTTTGACCTCAGCTGTTGACCTTTGTACGATGCTTTTGTCCCCCTGTAGTTTGGAGTATGAGGCCTAATCTCCAGGTAGACAGCATGATTTGTGCTTGTGTTTTTTGCCTTAAGTATCACATCCCAGGTGTCGAGGTAAATCATTGCTTACATTGGCCATGTGACTTTTACATGTTTGTAGAACTTCTGTTTAAGCATGTGCATTTGAAGCAGTAGACGTTGATTTGTGAAATATTTAAGAGTTAAAATCTACAGTGCACTTTATTAAAACTCTATAATTATAAACAACAGATGATTTCCATAGAGGAGAAAGAAATATAATTGAACAAATTATTATAATATATAATATAACTATACATTATATGTATAATATTATATACACAATCAACCTCAGTAGGAAACTTGAGAGCCTTCAGTCAGTCTTGTGACCTCTTCAAAAATATCTTCATCAAATTCAACATTCTATAGAACAGTATGTCTACATCAAACTACAATATCAAACAACAGGTGTACCATGTCAGACAGAACACTTGTTTGATCTGTGTATCAGATTAGTAACACAGTACTAGTATCTACCAGGTACCAGATTAGTAACACAGTACTAGTATCTACCAGGTACCAGGTTAGTAACACAGTACTAGTATCTACCTCGTACCAGATTAGTAACACAGTACTAGTATCTACCAGGTGCCAGATTAGTAACACAGTACTAGTATCTACCAGGTACCAGAATAGTAACACAGTACTAGTAACTACTATGTACCAGGTTAGTAACATAGTACTAGTATCTACCAGGTACCAGATTAGTAACACAGTACTAGTATCTACCAGGTACAAGATTAGTAACACAGTACTAGTATCTACCAGGTACCAGAATAGTAACACATTACTAGTATCTACCAGGGACAAGATTAGTAACACAGTACTAGTATCTACCAGGTGCCAGATTAGTAACACAGTACTAGTATCTACCATGTACCAGGTTAGTAACACAGTACTAGTATCTACCACGTACCAGATTAGTAACACAGTACTAGTATCTACCATGTACCAGGTTAGTAACACAGTACTAGTATCTACCAGGTACCAGAATAGTAACACTGTACAAGTATCTGCCACGTACCAGATTAGTAACGCAGCACTAGTATCTACCAGGTACCAGGTTAGTAACACAGTACTAGTATCTACCAGGTACCAGGTTAGTAACACAGTACTACTATCTACCAGGTACAAGATTAGTAACACAGTACTAGTATCTACCATGTACCAGGTTAGTAACACAGTACTAGTAACTACCAGGTACCAGGTTAGTAACACATTACTAGTATCTACCAGGTACCAGATTAGTAACACAGTACTAGTATCTACCAGGTAACAGATTAATAACACATTACTAGTATCTACCAGGTACCAGTTTAATAACACAGTACTAGTATCTACCTCGTACCAGATTAGTAACACATTACCAGGTTAGTACCACAGTACTAGTATCTACCAGGAACCAGATTAGTAACATAGTACTAGTATCTACCAGGTACCAGATTAGTAACACAGTACTGGTATATACCAGGTACCATATTAGTAACACAGTACTAGTATCTACCAGGTACCAGATTAGTAACACAGTACTGGTATCTACCACATACCAGGTTAGTAACACAGTACTAGTATCTACCAGGTACCATATTAGTAACACAGTACTAGTATCTACCACATACCAGGTTAGTAACACAGTACTAGTATCTACCATGTACCAGGTTAGTAACACAGTACTAGTATCTACCAGGTACCAGATTAGTAACACAATACTAGTATCTACCAGGTACCAGGGTAGTAACACAGTACTAGTATCTACCAGGTACCAGATTAGTAGCACAGTACTAGTATCTACCACGTACCAGGTTAGTAATACAGTACTAGTATCTACCAGGCAATGTAGCTTTTGACTTTTGATTGATTGGTTAGTTGTTTGAAATAAGATTTTTTCTTCCAGCATGAATTTCGTTAAATCCTTCGTGTCTTTTTTTTCCCATTTCATTAAGTTATATGGGTTGTTCTTTTTATTCGTTATTTGTAATTTTGTTTTTGGATCATTTGGATGAAGGATATGATTTACAAATATATATTTATGTAATATTTAGGAACTGATACATTACTCCGAGTATATACTATAATTAATATGTGAGATGTTTTTGGTTATGTATTGACTTTTATTTCCATATTTACCTACTTATTGCATTAAGTTGCTTTCTACATTCAGGAAAGAAAAGATATTTAAGATGTTATGCAGTAGAACACAGTCATGGTGTAATGTTACAGGAAAGTGTTTTGCAGTAAATTTACTATTGATTGTTTCTTTGAAACATTATTGTGATCTATATAAATGTGATTTATCATTCACTGTTTTATTGAAATCTTCTTAATCATTAATGGATGAAGTACATTTTGAAGATTCTGATAACAAAGTACTCTGGAAATTATTATGATATTTTTGTCCTAATATTGATTGCAATTCAAACATTCAAGAAATGTTTAAGATGGTATACATGTCCTATATTCTTAATTTAGTAGTGCATATTTAATGTTTTTGAGATGTCATAACATCTTTCAGAAAAATAATGTATTCCTATTAACTCTGAAAAATGCAATGGTTTGTCAAAAACAAAAAAATAGACTTTTTTGTCATGCATGTAGCTGTTTATGAAATATTGCCATGACATCTTCCTTATCTGTTTAGGATTGTCCTGACAACAATGTGTTCTATACAGCATTGTCAAGGTAACCATGTGTTCTATACAGTGTTGTCATGACAACATTATGTTCTATACAGCATTGTCAAGGTAACCATGTGTTCTATACAGTGTTGTAATGACAACCATGTGCTCTATACATTACTACCAAAACAAGTGTGTCTTGCTGTTAGAATGCTGTGTTTATGTTTTAAACTGAGAAGTTAGTGGTCAGCATGTCCTGTTGTTATTTCAGATGGTGCCTCAGACAGTGGTGTGGAGGAGGACAAGACTCCAAGAGCGGTAAGACTTTTCAAAAAGATTTGCTTTGTTGAACTATCAGTCATCTTTAGGGTGGTATAATAGAGAGTACCAGTAATTGTTCTGATATGCCTGGACTGCATATAGAACTAAGTATAAACAGATCTGTGATACTAGTGGGCACATGTACTGTATACCACGCATAATCCGAAAGGGTGCGTACACATGAAAAGCTAGCTTTACAGGAGGTAAAATTTTGACAACAGCACACGACGCAAAATTGCAAAAAATCAAGTTTTACAACTTTACTGGGACCCAGATAATTCTGCAACCAAGTAGGTAATCTTTAATTTCAGACAGAGCTTAGGATTTTTTTTTCTAGTTGCGGGGGTCAAATTTTGGGTTAAAAATAGCAATTTTTGGCATTTTTTGGTAATTTTTGATGTGGTAACCATGGTTTTCACACAAGTGACATACATAGAAAAAAAAGGTTTATACACTTCTCAGTACTTTATATGTATTGTAAATGTAATGCAGTTTACAAATATATATACATGTATACATGTGTTGTGTAGGGCAAATCCGCTGAGTTTACATTTCCTCGACATGTGCCTTGTTTATCAGAGTCGGGCCATTTCTACTGTATACTGCTACCATAGGACTGAAATGTCTGAAGGAGAATGCTTCTACCTAAGGACTGAAATATCTGAAGGAGAAGGCTTCTATCTATGAACTGAAATGTCTGAAGGAGAAAGCTTCTACCTAAGGACTGAAATGTCTGGAGGAGAAAGCTTCTATCTAAGGACTGAAATGTCTGAAGGAGAAAGTTTCTATCTAAGGACTGAAATGTCTGGAGGAGAAAGCTTCTATCTAAGGACTGAAATGTCTGAAGGAGAAAGCTTCTA
>NW_018408507.1:1141933-1246014 GCF_002113885.1 Mizuhopecten yessoensis
ACTGAAATGTCTGAAGGAGAAAGCTTCTACCTAAGGACTGAAATGTCTGAAGGAGAAAGCTTCTATCTAAGGACTGAAATGTCTGAAGGAGAAAGCTTCTATCTATGATTGATTTTTTTTACCACAATAATAATTACAGTTTTTGTATTGTGTAAGTCAAATGTGAAAAGAATGCTTAAAAAAGTACAAATATGAATGATAAATTTATTTTACAGACGTCACTTCGTCACAACAACAACAACAAAATGTAGACAACTCGCCCAGCGGTTAAAATTCTGTCCTTTGATATACGAAAATTAAAATCCAAAAATTACGACAAAGTTTCAAATTCAAAAACTCTAATTATAGGCGAGAATGATCTCAAACAACTTAAATGATATTAGCAAGAATGAACAAAAGCTAAAAGAGGATACCGAGATGAGTCAGACATCCAAGCCCATAAATATAATTGACCAAAAATGATTATTATGGTTCTTGTATAACTGCAAAAGCGTGAAATGTAAGTCAAATGTGAAAGAAATGTTTAGTAAATACAAAAATACTTAACTAAAAAAGGTATGTTATATTAACTGACTAGAAATTCAGAATAACACCTGGACAAGTGTGCGTTTGTAGACAGCTCGCCCAGAGGTTAAAGTTATGTCCTCTGATATACGAAATTAAAGCCAAAAATGACAACAAAGTTCCAATTTTAAAAACTCTAATTATAGACGAGAATGATCTCAAACTATTCAAATGATAATATGGTAAACTTCAGTGTTGGTAAATACTAGACACCATGTCAGGGTCAACATCATACACCATCTACTAGACACCAAGTCAGGGTCAACATCATACACCATCTACTAGACACCAAGTCAGGGTCAACATCACATGCCATTTACTAGACACCAAGTCAGGGTCAACATCACATGCCATCTACTAGACACCAAGTCAGGGTCAACATCAAACACCATCTTCTAGACCCCAAGTCAGGGTCAACATCATACACCATCTACCAGACACCAAGTCAGGGTCAACATTATACACTATCTACTTGACACCAAGTCAGGGTCAACATCATACACCATCTACTAGACACCATGTCAGGGTCAACATCAAACACCATCCATCAGGCACCAAGTCAGGGTCAACATCATACACCATCCATCAGGCACCAAGTCAGGGTCAACATCATACACCATCCATCAGGCACCAAGACAGGGTCAACATCACACACCATCTACTAGACACCATGTCAGGGTCAACATCACTGGGGTCACTGCACATCGTGTAACATTGTGCAATCAAACAACTATAAAAAATAAATCAAGAAGAAATGTTTGGTGATGTTACATAATTGAAATCTCATTACTAGACAAAACATCTTTGATAAGATGAGATTTCATGGCATTAAAAAGATGGATTTAATTCCCCCCAGGAGTCATTTTGAGCACATCTTTCTGGATTGGTCATGCCAGTGGAGAGGGATATATGCAGCTCAATACGAGGAGCAGAGATAATCGGTCGTATTTATGTCTTCCTGGTCTTGCCTCTGTTATTGCAGCCTTTCCAGAGACTGCCGTTCACACATCTTTGAGATGAGCTCAGACATTTTAACATGATTTCTGGATCACATGTTATACATAACAAGCCTACTGTCTATACTACACCCACGGCAGATTCTGGTCAGGGAGACTTTATTTTTGATATCTCATAAAAACCTTGTTGCTATGTAAGATACTTATTTAGTAACAAGATTTCAATATATAAAATGCTATATATAGTGTATTTGATATCTTAAATATGAAATCAAATGAGATACACATATTGATATATATATATAGGATATCTTACATAATATATGAAATATTTAATTTCCATAAAGCTAACTTGCTATTGAGGTATATAAATGTTCAGCTAACTTGCCATTGAGGTATATAAATGTTAAGCTAACTTGGCATTGAGGTATATAAATGTTAAGCTAACTTGCCATTGAGGTACATAAATGTTAAACTAACTTGCCATTGAGGTATATAAATGTTAAGCTAACTTGCCATTGAGGTACATAAATGTTAAGCTAACTTGCCATTGAGGTATATAAATGTTAAGCTAACATGCCATTGAGGTATATAACTGTTAAGCTAACTTGCCATTGAGGTATATAAATGTTAAGCTAACTTGCCATTGAGGTATATAAATGTTAAGCTAACTTGCCATTGAGGTATATAAATGTTAAGCTAACTTGCCATTGAGGTATATAAATGTGGAGCCGGGCTTGAGGTTGTTAGGTTGTGAAATGTGCTCCACTATTTGTTGAGTTATGGCCCTTTGTTCATGTACTCACCCTGTACATTTTGTGTTTAAGTACAACTGAATATTCCTCTTGGGATGGCAGAGTGTCAAGTACTGATTTAAGGTTTTTCTTCTGCACAATGTAGAGAAATGGTTCTGGCCCTTCGTTCAGTTTTAACTTGTCTGGCTACAAGAGCCAAGTTAGCTTATTAAAAGGTGTAGCATCAGTTCTCTGTTCAGCATCAACTTTATGTTTTTAAACAACTTCTGAATAACCAGTGGGCCTATAAGTAGATGAAGTTTTGTCAACAGCATGCTGGGATAAATGGCTGTTAGGTATGTTCAAATGGAACGACCTTGACCCACTATTGAGTTGACAGGGGTCAAGTTTATTGAAACACTCATAGAACTTCTTCTGAATAACAAAGATGGCAAGTGAGGTGAATTTATTTGGCCAGAAGCATGCTGGAATATTTGTTCAGAGGCATGCTGGGATATTTGTTCAGAAGCATGCTGGGATGAAAGGCTATCAATGAGCTTTCAAAGAAATGACCTTTGCCTGCTTCTCAAAGTCTCAAGGATGAAATGTTTTTTAATCTTTAAACATCTTTTTTTTTTAAAAACCAAGAGGCTGAGGTGAATGATATTTGGTAAGAGGCATGCTTTGATGAAGTGCTATCGAGACTTTTCAAAGAAATTACCTTTACCCATATTCAAGGTCATAGGAGTCAAATATCTTAAAACCTTTAAATTACTTCTTTTGAATAGCCAAAAGGTCTAGGGAAATAATATTTGGCCTTCATCCATTTTCAAGGTCGCAGGGGTAAAATCTGTTAAACTGTTTAAAAGAAAAACTAACAGGACTATAGTGACGATGTTTGGCAGGTAGCATGCTGGGAGGAAGGGCTGTTGAGTTTGATCAAATAAATGGCTGTGACTTGCTTTAAAATTCACAGGAGTCAAATGCATTGGAATATTTTAACAACCTCCTCTCAATAAGGCCTATGGTGATTATATTTGTCCAGGCATACTGGAATGAAGGGCTACCAAGTTTCTTCAATTCAACGAACTTGACCCACTTTCAAGGTCTCAGGGGTCCAATGTGCTGAAAACTTTATACAGCTTTTTTTCAATCACAAAAATGTTCAAGTGATAAGGTTTGGCCAGTAGCATGCTGGATGAAGACTACAAAGTTTTGCAAATGAATGATCATGATGGGCCTGAAGGTCACAGGGGTCAAATGTTAAATGTTTTCATTTCAATAACCAACAGGCGGAGGGTGATGACATTTGGCCTGTACGATGTAGTATGCTGAGATAAAGAGCCCCAAAACTTGTTCAAATAATGACCTTGACCAACTTTCAAGGTCACATGGATACAATGTGATTAATCTTTAAATAAGTTCTTTTGAATGACAAAGAGTTAAAGGTAGTGATATTTGTGTCTTGGTGTCTAGAAGTCTATTGAAACATATTTGTTTCTGGTCCAGTTTCAATGTTTCATGTGTGAAATTAATATCAGTCGAGTGATGCAGGTCCACTGCATCACTTGTATTGTGTACATAATGAAATGATCGCAGTTTGTAATTTAAGGACATTTATCAATCTTAAATAATACAAATAAAGTTTGTGATAACATCAGAGATCTGAGATAGAGAAATGGTGTAGTTCCCACCACCATGGTCTAAGGTACTGGCAGCCCTGAGGTGTTGTATCCGGCCCTTGTGTAACCATCTAGTACTGGCTACCCTGAGGTGTTGTTCCGGCCCTTGTGTAACCATCTAGTACTGGTTACTTTGAGGTGTTGTACAGGCCCTTGTGTAACCATCTAGTACTGGCTGCCCTGAGGTGTTGTACCTGGCCCTTGTGTAACCATCTAATACTGGCTACCCTGAGGTGTTGTACCGCCCCTTGTGTAACCATCTAGTACTGGCTCCCCTGAGGTGTTGTACCGGCCCTTGCGTAACCATCTAGTACTGGTTACCCTGAGGTGCTGTACCGGCCCTTTTGTAACCATCTAGCACTGGCTACCCTGAGGTGTTGTATCTGGCCCTTGTGTAACCATCTAGTACTGGTTACCCTGAGGGGTTGTACCGGCCCTTTTGTAACCATCTAGTACTGGTTACCCTGAGGTGCTGTACCGGCCCTTTTGTAACCATCTAGTACTGGCTCCCCTGAGGTGTTGTACCGGCCCTTGCGTAACCATCTAGTACTGGTTACCCTGAGGTGTTGTACCGGCCCTTGTGCAACCATCTAGTACTGGCTACCCTGAGGTGTTGTACCGCCCCTTGTGTAACCATCTAGTACTGGCTCCCCTGAGGTGTTGTACCGGCCCTTGCGTAACCATCTAGTACTGGTTACCCTGAGGTCTTGTACCGGCCCTTTTGTAACCATCTAGTACTGGTTACCCTGAGGTGCTGTACCGGCCCTTTTGTAACCATCTAGTACTGTCTACCCTGAGGTGTTGTACCGGCCCTTCTGTAACCATCTAGTACTGGTTACCCTGAGGGGTTGTACCGGCCCTTTTGTAACCATCTATTACTGGCTACCCTGAGGTGTTGTACCGCCCCTTGTGTAACCATCTAGTACTGGCTCCCCTGAGGTGTTGTACCGGCCCTTGCGTAACCATCTAGTACTGGTTACCCTGAGGTGCTGTACCGGCCCTTTTGTAACCATCTAGTAGTGGCTACCCTGAGGTGTTGTACCGGCCCTAGTGTAACCATCTAGTACTGGTTACCCTGAGGTGCTGTACCGGCCCTTTTGTAACCATCTAGTGCTGGCTACCCTGAGGTGTTGTACCGGCCCTAGTGTAACCATCTAGTACTGGTTACCCTGAGGTGTTGTTCCGGCCCTTTTGTAACCATCTAGTACTGGTTACCCTGAGGTGTTGTTCCGGCCCTTTTGTAACCATCTAGTACTGTCTACCCTGAGGTGTTGTACCGGCCCTTCTGTAACCATCTAGTACTGGTTACCCTGAGGTGTTGTTCCGGCCCTTTTGTAACCATCTAGTACTGGCTTCCCTGAGGGGTTGTACCGGCCCTTGTGTTACCATCTAGTACTGGCCACCCTGAGGTGTTGTACCGGCCCTTGTGTTACCATCTAGTACTGGCAGCCCTGAGGTGTTGTACAGGCCCTTGTGTAACCATCTAGTACTGGTTACCCTGAGGTGCTGTACCGGCCCTTTTGTAACCATCTAGTACTGGTTACCCTGAGGTGCTGTACCGGCCCTTTTGTAACCATCTAGTACTGGTTACCCTGAGGGGTTGTACCGGCCCTTTTGTAACCATCTTGTACTGGCTACCCTGAGGTGTTGTACCAGCCCTTGTGTAACCATCTAGTACTGGCTACACTGAGGTGTTGTACCGGCCCTTGTGTAACCCTCTAGTACTGGCTACCCTGAGGTGTTGTACCGCCCCTTGTGTAACCATCTAGTACTGGCTTCCCTGAGGGGTTGTACCGGCCCTTGTGTAACAATCTGGTACTGGCTACCCTGAGGGTTTGTATCTAGCCCTTGTGTAACCATCTAGTACTGGCTCCCCTGAGGTGTTGTACCGGCCCTTGCGTAACCATCTAGTACTGGTTACCCTGAGGTCTTGTACCGGCCCTTTTGTAACCATCTAGTACGGGCTACCCTGAGGTGTTGTACCGGCCCTAGTGTAACCATCTAGTACTGGTTACCCTGAGGTGTTGTTCCGGCCCTTTTGTAACCATCTAGTACTGGCTCCCCTGAGGTGTTGTACCGGCCCTTGCGTAACCATCTAGTACTGGTTACCCTGAGGTGCTGTACCGGCCCTTTTGTAACCATCTAGTACGGGCTACCCTGAGGTGTTGTACCGGCCCTTCTGTAACCATCTAGTACTGGTTACCCTGGGGTGTTGTACCGGCCCTTTTGTAACCATCTAGTACTGGCTCCCCTGAGGTGTTGTACCGGCCCTTGCGTAACCATCTAGTACTGGTTACCCTGAGGTGCTGTACCGGCCCTTTTGTAACCATCTAGTACGGGCTACCCTGAGGTGTTGTACCGGCCCTAGTGTAACCATCTAGTACTGGTTACCCTGAGGTGTTGTTCCGGCCCTTTTGTAACCATCTAGTACTGGCTCCCCTGAGGTGTTGTACCGGCCCTTGCGTAACCATCTAGTACTGGTTACCCTGAGGTGTTGTTCCGGCCCTTTTGTAACCATCTAGTACTGGTTACCCTGAGGTGTTGTACCGGCCCGTTTGTAACCATCTAGTACTGGCTACCCCGAGGTGTTGTACCGGCCCTTATGTAACGTTGTACCGGCCCTTGTGTAACAATCTAGTACTGGCTACCCTGAGGGCTTGTATCTAGCCCTTGTGTAACCATCTAGTACTGGCTTCCCTGAGGTGTTGTACCGGCCCTTGTGTAACCATCTAGTACTGGTTACCCTGAGGTGTTGTACCGGCCCTTTTGTAACCATCTAGTACTGGCTACCCTGAGGTGTTGTACCGGCCCTTATGTAACCATCTAGTACTGGCAGCCCTGAGGTGCTGTACCAGCCCTTGTGTAACCATCTAGTACTGGCTACCCTGAGGTGTTGTACCGGCCCTTACGTAACCATCTAGTACTGGCAGCCCTGAGGTGCTGTACCAGCCCTTGTGTAACCATCTAGTACTGGCTACCCTGAGGTGTTGTACCGGCCCTTTTGTAACTATCTAGTACTGGCTACCCTGAGGTGCTCCTGATTATTTACAATGTTCTAAATGCTTAGATTTGTTGATTTGTAAAAATCATGTCAGTTTCGTTAGCTGTATATATTTCTATATTTGATATCAGTGTTCAACAGTTTAGGACATATACTACCAAAACATTGCTACAAAGGTCATCTCGTACCATGCAACAATCAAGTAGAGGTAGACGAACCCAGACTGATAATACAGGGCGAAATATACACAAATTGAACTTCCTGTATTTGGTCAGACATTGGTCAGAATATCAAATTGATTTTCTTTCAGACATCCGCTACTTCTCAGAGGAAGAAATATGGAATTGATGCCAAGAACGAAAACTACAAGCCTGGTGGAGGGAATGTAAAGATAACAGATCAGAAGGTGACAGTCAAACATGTGGGTTCCAAGATTGATGCTCGCTCCAAAACCCCAACAGGATCTCCTCGCAAAGACGCTACTGGTAAGTCAACTTTGTTAACATTTCACCAGAAACTTTACTATATCCCCCAAACGAAGTTTAGGAACATTTCGTTTTTTCATTGATATTTTTAATATTTAGCTCCCCTGGTCAGAAGGGTTAAGTGGCCCAATATTTTGAAAGACTTTTTATTTTGGTATTTCTTTCACACCAGTGTATCAAGGACGATTGTGGCCTTTGTACAAAGTTATAGCCATGTGTGTTCTTCTACATGTGGGTTTGTTTACCTGGGACCATTTTCCTTTTTTAGGTCACCTGAACTTTGCTCAAATGACCTATTCTAATAGCTTTCCGTTTGTCATGGTGCGTCGTGCGTACACTTTTTACATTTTCAACTTCTTCTCAAGAACCAGCGGATGGATTTTTTTCAATCTTGGTCAGAATCATCCTTGGTAGATGAGGATACACAATTTTAAAATTGGGATTCCTACCCCAACCCCTGGGGCCAGGGTGGGGCCCCAAAGGGAAAATTAACGAATATTTCAAAAATCTTCTTCTCCAGACTCAGATCTAGAGGTACTACATTTAATTTCAGTGCATAAAAAGAAAGATCATCAGGGTCTTTATTTAAATTGTAAATTTCAGGACCCCCGAGCTATCTGTTCCGAGGGGGTAAAGTTTACTATAGTTTATATAGGGAAATAACACTTTTGGGTATATTTTGACAACGTTCTGTAGGAAATTAATTTTTCTTGGTGAGAATTATCCTTGGAGGAAGATGGTTTCAAATTGTAAAATTGAGATTCCTACCCCAACTGCTGGGGCCAGGGCGGGGCCCCAAAGGGAAAATTAACCAATATTTCAAAAATCTTCTTCTCCAGGAGCGGAGGTACTATAGTCATTTTCTCTGCATGGAAAGCAAGATCATCAGGGGCTTTATTTAAATTGTAAATTACAGGACCCCTGAGCTATCCGTTCTCACTTGGGGAGGGGGTAAAGTTTACTATAGTTTATATAGGGAAATAACATTTTTGGGTATATTATGACAACTTTTTGTAGGAAATTATGTTTACTTGGTGAGAATTATCCTTGGAGGAAGATGGTTTCAAATTGTAAAATTGAGATTCCTACCCCAACTGCTGGGGCCAGGGCGGGGCCCCAAAGGGAAAATTAACCAATATTACAAAAATCTTCTTCTCCAGGAGCGGAGGTACTATAGTCATTTTCTCTGCATGGAAAGCAAGATCATCAGGGGCTTTATTTAAATTGTAAATTTCAGGACCCTCAAGCTGTTCGTTCTCCCTTGGGGAGGGGGTAAAGTTTACAATAGTTTATATAGGGAAATAACATTTTTGGGTATATTATGACAACTTTTTGTAGGAAATTATGTTTACTTGGTGAGAATTATCCTTGGAGGAAGATGGTTTCAAATTGTAAAATTGAGATTCCTACCCCAACCCAGTAGGGGCCAGGGCGGGCCCCAAAGGGAAAATTAACCAATATTTCAAAAATCTTGTTCTCCAGACTCAGAGGTACTACATTCAATTTCAGTGCATAAAAAGAAAGATCATCAGGGGCTTTATTTAAATTGTAAATTTCAGGACCCTCAAGCTATCCGTTCTCCCTTGGGGAGGGTGTAAAGTTTATTATAGTTTATATAGGGAAACACTTTTGGGTATATTTTATCCATTTTCAGCAGAAATTACTCAAACTTAGTCAGAATCATCTTTGGTGAATGCGGCTATTACATTGTAAAATTAGGATTCCTGCCCGATCCCCAGGGGCTAGGGTTGGGCCCCAAAGGGAACATTTACCAATATTTTCAAATTCTTATCCTTTGATGACATGACAAGTATTGCATTTCACTTAGTTTACATGCTGATTTCCACATCACATCTAAACAATAAAATAAAGCTACCAGTACCTATGGTATAACTCAGGTGACCGCTAAGGCCCTTAGGCCTCTTGTTCTAGTCCTGTGACAGATATCATTTGTGCTTAAGAAAAGTAAGCAGGTCCAAAATGACACTACATTTGTATAAACTCTGGCTTAAGCCGCGGTCACATCTTACAGTCTCGCATGTTTAACTAAGGTCACCTATGGTCTACTACAGTCAACTACGGTCATCCCCCACTACGGTCAACTATGTGTGTGACCGTAAGATGTGACTGTGGCTTTAGTTCCTATCATAACTTCATAATATCTGATATTACGTTACAATAGTGCACAGTGCTGTCTAAGGATGTTGCATATAACTAGTAAAACCTCGACTATGTATGAATCATTTGATTAAATTAAATTAAAGGAGAAATTAAAAAAAATAAGGTATAAGATATGAAGTACTTGTCGTATGTCGACTGATTGGGGAAATTTTATGATAGATCATTGAATAACTATTCAATTACTATTTGTGCTTTTTGTTGTGAATAACATATACAAATTAAAAGTAAGAGCTGAGTTGGAAGGATTACCTCCCTTCAAAAACCTCCTTTGTAATGTGTGTAGTGATGCTGACACAACAGTTGGGAGACTAGTCTTGTTTCAGTATTTAGCAGGGAGATCACGAATCATTGAAAACTGTATAATATCTACACACAATTATTCTGACTAGATCGAATCAGTCATGAATTCATTAGTTTAGCCTATAACAAATCAATATTGAACATTAAGTTGAGTATCGGAACAACACTACATAGATCATGTTAAAAGGCCTGGTATTCATGAAAGGTTATATAATTAAGAGTCATACATTGTTCACTGCCATAACAGATCCATGTCACTAGGAAATCATTATTTCAATGTACACATTCCTGAACTTTGTTTTGTAAAACATGACCTTGGTCGTATTGCTGTAGTATTGTACAGATCAGGAATGGTACTCCCGCACCCATACAGTTACAGCCCCGCCTCCCCGTACAGTTACAATCCCCCCCCCTCCTCCCACTTACGGTTCCCTCTCCCCGTACAGTTACAATCCACCCCCCCTCCTCCCACTTACAGTTACAGCCCCCTCCAACTGTAGCTTCATATCGCTGATAATGCGATACATGACAAGATGATATCAATGAATCTGATAAATAAGTGAGGGCCTTATTGTGTCAACACACGATGGAACTGTTTTAGTCTATAGAATCATATAGACTGGAAGGCAGTCAATATAGCACTGTGTATGATAGAGTTTCGAATTGCTTTAAAATTCATGATCGATTGTCACTATGCATGTGAGCTTATGCCATGGCCTGGCGTTTGTCTTCAATCCGTCAACTTTTTGTTTTACAACTTCTTCTGTAGGTCCGAATCTCCTACAGTCATAATTTTTGGCCAGTAACATCCTATGATGGAGCCTGACAAAGTTTGCGAATGAAAATGACCTTGACCTACTTTCAAGGTCACAGGGGTCAAATAATTCAAAACATTCAAACGACTGCTCCTGAAGATCTGAAAAGGCCTAGAGTCATGATATATGGCCATTAGCGTTGTATGATGGCCCACAACAAAGTTTGCGAATGAAAATGACATTGACCTATACTTTCATAGTCATATGTATGTCATGTGACACCATCCTTATATGACCTTGGCTGTTGCTAAAACAATAAGCAAATAACAACAAACAAAACCCTTCAACACACTTGCAGTCCTGCTGCTATTTCCCCACCAACAACCTCTGTTTGAGTTTAACAACATTTGCACATGAATATGCCCTTGCCCTACGTATATTTTTAAGGTCACAGGGGTCTAATAATTGTTAACCTTCAACCGCTTCTGAATATCCAACCAACCTAACTTCACAATATTTGGCCAATAACTCCATGTAACAAAATAAACAGATGAGAGATACAGACCCTTCTGTTATAGTCATACAATGATCGATCATAGAAAATAGTGATCAATCATTCATGGTCCAAAGTTCAATGACTAATAATCTATTAAATTGATTTATTGGAACAACACAAAGGGTATTAAGTTTGAATTTCAGATGAACTTCGTTGGACACCTTATGAATCTTTGTGATACATTTATTTGTATTTCATCTTCATTCTTAAAAAACATTACATTGGGTTAAAGAATTCACTTCACCTAATGAGGTCATTATGACATAATAATCAAAACTTTATTAAAATTTGTTAATTGACCTAGGTTTGGTGTTCTGACCTATTTCTAGCTCACCTGGACCAAAGGACCATGGTGAGCTTATGCCAAACCGCAGCATTAGTCGTCCGTCCATCAACTTTTCCTTTAAAACGCAACTAGTCCTGAACGGCCCAGTAGATTATGACTAAATTTTGTCTGGAGCATCCTTAGGCTAATGAGACCAAATTTTGTATAAACTGTGGGTGAGGCCCCTCTGGAGACAGAGAGGCAGGGCCCAATAGGGGAAATAGAGGTAAGCCCTTTAATCTCCTTCTTCTACTGTAGGGATTAAGGGATTTTATCCTAATTTAGTCTGAAGCTATTGAAGCTTTCTGAAGCTTTCTGTACTATTGAAGGGATTTTATCCAAATTTGGCCTCAAGTTTCCTTGGGCAAAGGGGACTCAATTTTGTTTAAACAGTGGGTGTAGCCCGTCTGGGTCCGATAGGGGGATTGGAGGTTAAAGTTTTTTAAATCCTTCTTCAGTACCATTTTAGGGATTTTTAGTCCACCATCATCTGATGGTGGGCTATTCAAATCACCCTGCGTCCGTGGTCCGTCGTCCGTCCGTCGTCCGTCCTTAAACAATTCTTGTTATCGCTATTTCTCAAGAAGTACTAGAGGGATCTTTCCCAAATTTTATATGCAGGTTCCCCTCGGTCCCTAGCTGTGCAGGGCAACTTTTGAGACTGATCGGATAACCAACATGGCCGACAGGCAGCCATCTTGGATTTTGATAGTGAAAGTTTGTTATCGCTATTTCTCAAGAAGTACCAGAGGGATCTTTCTCAAATTTTAAATGTAGGTTCCCCTTGATCCCTCGTTGTGCATGCTATATTTTGAGACTGATCATAAAAACAAAATGGATTAAAAGAAGAACTAAACAGATCTTTCTCATATTGCATTGATCGATTGTATTTCTTTCACATTAAGTACTGTACTAGTAAATATGTGAAATGACAAACCAGGGACAGTATATAGAGTATTAGTAGGTCTTTTTTTCCATTCCAGGGACAGGGCTATCGTTGCCACTATGTCTAGCCTTTCGGCTGTGTTGGTGGCTATTACAACAAATCACATTTCGTAAAGCACGTTCCAGTGGAAATAATGCTAATATTGACACTTTTTGACACAAAAACAGCACAAGTTATTTGCTATTTTTTGCCATAAAAATTAGTACTACATATCAAAAAATTATTCAACTTTCTATCGCTGTAAATTTCAAAAAGAAGTATTTTTTAAATGAGCTGATCCTCGAATGCAGGCCATACTGTTTTGTTGCGTTTACCATTTCCGGTTGTTTACGGTTTTTAATTATAAGAACATGTGTCCTTCGTTACCAGACGAGTAATTTCATCTGTGACATCGCTATCATTCCAAGTAATGCAAATCAAATCAGGCCTACTTAACATAGAAATTACTCGGCTGTTTATTGATATTAATTGTTTTAAAAAATATAATCGATAGTTTATAAAATTTAATCAAAACAGTGAGCAGTCACCAACTACTTTCGCAATAATGATTTCCGTTCCAGTGAAAAATAATGCTGACATTTAGTCCTTTTGACACAAAAATAACACAAGTTAAATTATGTTATTTGCAATTAAAATGGGTTGGATAGTTATAAAAATTATTCAGCTTTCTATTGCTGCTAATTTAAAAACAATCGGTCGAATACTTTTTGAGTGAGGTGGTTCACATACATGTGGTTTTTTGTTATCCCGCATTCCTGGACAAACTCACTTTGAAGGTTGGCTTTCATACACATCAGTATTAAGTTAGATCAAAAGTTACCTCAAGGTGCATTTACTGTTAGCATGACTCGATCAAACAGATAGAGGAAAGAAGAGAAAAGATCGAACTGACAAAGAACTAATGAAGATAGTACAAAGGTGGGCGCCAAGATCCCTCTGGGATCTCTTGTTTGTAATAAGAATAATTTCTCATGGTTGCTTTATTATCCAGGTGAGTGATACAGGCCCCCTTGGCGTCTTGTTTATGTTGTTGTCCTTGGTTAACAAATCCCTGTCGGAACAATTCTTCCTAAACTACTACGCCGATTTCAGGGAAACTTTACTGATATGATAGTTATAGAGGTTACACAACGAGTGGTTGTGGAATATGGTATATATTTCACTCGAGTTAGTTAATTTTCAAAAGTTACAACACAAGCTTTAGCGAGTGTCTTTCTGTAACTTTTGAAAATTAACTAACGAGAGTGAAATAAATACCATACTCAACAACCATGAGTTGTGTGATCTGTTTCTACCACAATCTCATGATCAGTCGGAATTAATATACACAAGTGTTTGTTGACAAGGCTGGCGTAGTGATATGACCCATATGTAAAAAGTCACTCATTAATATTCAAAAATTACCTTTTTTTTTTACAAATTTAATAATTGTCAAAATTAATGTTTCGGCAACAACTTTGTGAAAAAATAAAATAGATGAACGATTTTAAATATTGAGAGTAGCAGTATTGCATTAATTTATATAAATTAACAACGGACTATATGCACGTAAGCATATCGTACGAAGTCTGCCTCCCGCCAAGTGATGAAGACGAACTTATCGCTGTCAATGTCCAAGACCATAGGCCTAGGCCTACGTTTCTTTGTGACGGTTCTATTGTTGACGTTTGTAGTGAAAGTTCAGCCATATAGTCAGACCGTCCAAATAGCGATAACGTGATGTTGGGAGAACGATATATTTCCCGACATTGTGAAAGATCTTGTTTTGGTTTCATGACCTGGACACGCGACGGTGTGACATCGAAACGATATCAAGCGTCTGTAGCAATTTTGCCTGAAACTAGCGATCAAATCTTTAAGTATCATCTTCTTATAATATTGCCTTAATAACCCCCTTTTCCGCATAACCTAACAAAGTCACCAACATTTGTCGAATGTTGACAGCAGACGACGTAAACAAAACAGCATGTTGCAAAAAGCGCGTGGAAAGTCGTCCCGGTCAAAGTTCATTTTCTCAACCAATCAAAACTCTTGAAGGTCATATACCATGTGTGGTATATAACTCATATTTATCTAACAGTCTGCGTGTTTATACAATGATCTGAGAGTGAAATAACACAGCATATTGTGGTAGAAACATCCTGTCATCGTCTAGTTGTGTACTTCTATTAAGGATATACTCTTCTGTGGTTTCAATCACGTTAAAGTCTCGTTTTGATCTGGTGTAGCGGGTTTTGTAATATTTAACAAATTATGATCTTGTTTAATAGCAAACACGCATCTGAAAAATATGGCAAAAAACTAGATGCCTGGAGTTTGTAGAACTTTTTTTACAAGAATTAAAAAAAATTACCAATTTGGCGGCCATTTTGAAAATGTGTGTATTTCTTGCGCTTCATAATAGACCAAAATTTCACTATTTTTGACACTAGATTGATCACTTAAATTGTCATTGTTTCGCCATTTTTGTGCCGCCTGCGAAAAGCTGGTGACACATAGGTATTGCTTTGTCGGCGGCGTCGGTGGCGGCGTCGTCGTTCGAACAGAGGTTTTCGTGCGATAACTTCAGTTTCCTTGGGCCGATCAAACTCAAACTTCATGTAGTGCTTCCTTACCAAAAGTGCTTGCTTGGGATTGCTTTTCAGTTCCAAAGGTCAAAGGTCAAGGTCACTGTTACTATAAATAGAAAATCTGTTTTCGTGTGATAACTTGAGTTTCCTTGGGCCAATCAAACTCAAACTTCATGCAGTGCTTCCTTACCAAAAGTGCTTGTTTGGGATTGCTTTTCAGGTCAGAAGGTCAAAGGTCAAGGTCACTGTTACTATAGATAGAAACTTCACTAAAACTGTATACTGGACGGCTTCGATCTACCACTTGACCCACCGTGTATACCTCTGAAATGCCGTCTTACTCAAAATGTTATTGACAACACTAGCTGTTTAACATCATAATCCACAAGTTTATTCATTTATTTATGGGAAACCATCCGACAAATCATCGAATTAAACTTGGAATTGAGACAATGAGTATCCATAGCAAGTTCCTTAAAACTCAGAGTATTCTTCCCAGAATAACAGATTATATAACAAAATGATGCCATCCAAAAACATAATCTATGATTATTGCTTACTTTTAACATTATTTCTTGAAATGAAAAGTGTATCTATTTCTTCGTAATCTCCCAGCTTCCTGTGCCGGCGACACATCCACTTCCGTGGAATTCTTGTTAATTGAAGCAGGTTCAATTTTGCTGCACAACTTTATAATGTTCAATATGATAAAAATAACATTTTCTTTTGATTCATTAAATATTAAAAAAAGTTAAATAGCCAAACTTTTTGTATCAAGCGTTTAATCTGCAAAAATTGAGATTAAAAATAAGGGGTAGGGGTAACTTAAATCGCCTTTCTGAGTTAAGAATAAGATTAAGAAATTTTACTTCCATAATTTTGTTTTACCTTTGACATTTAGCCTCTGAAAAAGTCTGTCTGCAGCATATATTATGCTAGATAATCCGGTCTAACCAGATTTCGTATGCAAGTATGTTTGGCACAGGGAATACAGAAAGTATGCCTCTGTGACCTTTATATTAAAGTAAGTGTATAGCCCAATAAAAAATAATCACTATTGGTGGGGGACTATGGATTGCTTTGTAATACTTTGCCTTAGTTATAACCTTTAGGTTACAGTTCATATATATATAGGAGCGTGGGGGTATTAGTTAGCCTTGGCTTACTGTTCTAGTTTATATGGGAGCAGGGGTTTATATGGGAGTGGGGGTATTAGTTAGCCTTTAGCTTACAGTTCTAGTTTATATGGGAGCAGGGGTATTAGTTAGCCATGGCTTACAGTTCTAGTTCATATGGGAGCAGGGGTATTAATTAGCCTTTAGCTTACAGTTCTAGTTTATATGGGAGCAGGGATATTAGTTAGCCATGGCTTACAGTTCTTGTTTATATGGGAGCACGGGTATAAGTTAGCCTTTAGCTTACAGTTCTAGTTTATATGGGAGCAGGGGTATTAGTTAGCCATGGCTTACAGTTCTTGTTTATATTGGAGCATGGGTACTAGTTAGCCTTTAGCTTACAGTTCTAGTTTATATGGGAACAGGGGTATTAGTTAGCCTTGGCTTACAGTTATAGTTTATATGGGAGCAGGGGTATTAGTTAGTCATGGCTTACAGTTCTAGTTTATATGGGAGCAGGGGTATAAGTTAGCCTTGGCTTACAGTTATATTATATTTGGGAGTGGGGGTATTAGTTAGCCATGGCTTACAGTTATAGTTTATATGGGAACAGGGGTATAAGTTAGCCTTTAGCTTACAGTTCTAGTTTATGTGGGAGCAGGGGTATTAGTTAGCCTTGGCTTACAGTTATAGTTTATATGGGAGCAGGGGTATTAGTTAGCCATGGTTTACAGTTCTAGTTTATATGGGAGCCGGGGTATAAGTTAGCCTTGGCTTACAGTTCTATTATATTTGGGAGTGGGGGTATTAGTTAGCCTTGGCTACCAGTTCTAGTTTATATGGGAGCAGGGGTATTAGTTAGCCATGGTTTACAGTTCTAGTTTATATGGGAGCAGGGGTATTAGTTAGCCATGGCTTACAGTTCTTGTTTATAAGGGAGCATGGGTATAAGTTAGCCTTTAGCTTACAGTTCTAGTTTATATGGGAGCAGGGGTATTAGTTAGCCATGGCTTACAGTTCTTGTTTATATTGGAGCAGGGGTACTAGTTAGCCTTTAGCTTACAGTTCTAGTTTATGTGGGAGCAGGGGTATAAGTTAGCCTTGGCTTACAGTTCTATTATATTTGGGAGTAAGGGTATTAGTTAGCCATGGCTTACAGTTCTAGTTTATATGGGAACAGGGGTATTAGTTAGCCTTTAGCTTACAGTTCTAGTTTATGTGGGAGCAGGGGTATTAGTTAGCCTTGGCTTACAGTTCTATTATAGTTGGGAGTGGGGGTATTAGTTAGTCTTGGCTTACAGTTCTATTATATTTGGGAGTGGGGGTATTAGTTAGCCTTGGCCCACAGTTCTAGTTTATATGGGAGCAGGGGTATTAGTTAGCCTTGGCTTACAGTTCTATTATAGTTGGGAGTGGGGGTATTAGTTAGTCTTGGCTTACAGTTCTATTATATTTGGGAGTGGGGGTATTAGTTTGCCTTGGCCCACAGTTCTAATTTATATGGGAGTGGGGGTATTAGTTAGCCTTGGCTTACAGTTCTAGTTTATATGGGAGCAGGGGTATTAGTTAGCCTTGGCCCACAGTTCTAATTTATATGGGAGTTGGGGTATTAGTTAGCCTTGGCTTACAGTTCTAGTTTATATGGGAGCGGGGGTATTAGTTAGCCTTGGCTTACAGTTCTAGTTTATATGGGAGTAGGGGTATTTTTTAGCCTTTGCTTACAGTTCTAGTTTATATGGGAGCAGGGGGATTAGTTAGCCTTTAGCTTACAGTTCTAGTTTATATGGGAGCAGAGGTATTAGTTAGCCATGGCTTACAGTTCTAGTTTATATGGGAGCAGGGGGATTAGTTAGCCTTTAGCTTACAGTTCTAGTTTATATTGGAGCAGGGTATTAGTTAGCAATGGCTTACAGTTCTAGTTTATATAGGAGTGGGGGTATTAGTTAGCCTTGGCCCACAGTTCTAGTTTATATGGGAGTGGGGGTATTAGTTAGACTTGGCTTACAGTTATAGTTTATATAGGAGTGGGGGTATTAGTTAGCCTTGGCTTACAGTTCGAGTTTATATAGGAGTGGGGGTATTAGTTAGCCTTGGCCCACAGCTCTAGTTTATATAGGAGCGGGGGTATTAGTTAGGTTATTAGTTAGCCGTGGCTTACAGTTCTAATTTATATGGGAGTGGGGGCATTAGTTAGCCTTGGCCCACAGCTCTAGTTTATATAGGCGTGGGGGGATTAGTTAGACTTGGCTTACAGTTACAGTTTATATAGGAGTGTGGGTATTAGTTAGCCATGGCTTCAGTTCTAGTTTATATTGGTGTGGGGGTATTAGTTAGCCTTGGCCCACAGTTCTAGTTTATATAGGTGTGGGGGTATTAGTTAGCCATGGCTAACAGTTCTAGTTTAAATGGGAGTGGGGTTATTAGTTAGCCATGGCTTACAGTTCTAGTTTATATTGGATTGGGGGTATTAGTTAGCCTTGGCCCATAGTTCTAATTTATATAGGAGTGGGGGTATTAGTTAGCCTTTGGCTTACAGTTCTTATTTATATAGGAGTGGGGGTATTAGTTAGCCTTGGCTTACAGTTCTAGTTTATATGGGAGTGGGGGTATTAATTAGCCTTGGCTTACAGTTCTAGTTTATAGCGGAGTGGGGGTATTAGGTAGCCTTGGCTTACAGTTCTAGTTTATATGGGAGTAGGGGTATTAGTTAGCCTTGGCTTACAGTTCTATTATATTTGGGAGTGGGGGTATTAGTTAGCCTTGGCTTACAGTTATAGTTTATATGGGAGTGGGGGTATTAGTTAGCCTGTAGCTTACAGTTCTAGTTTATATGGGGGTTGGGGTATTAGTTAGCCTTGGCCAACAGTTCTAGTTTATATGGGAGCAGGGGTATTTTTTAGCCCTGGCTTACAGTTCTAGTTTATATGGGAGCAGGGGTATTTTTTAGCCTTGGCTTACTGTTCTAGTTTATATGGGAGTAGGGGTATTTTTTAGCCTTGGCTTACAGTTCTATTATATTTGGGAGTGGGGGTATTAGTTAGCCTTGACCCACAGTTCTAGTTTATATAGGAGTGTGGGTATTAGTTAGCCTTGGCCCACCCCACAGCTCTAATTTATATAGGAGTGGGGGGATTAGTTAGCCTTGGCCCACAGTTCTAGTTTATATAGGAGTGTGGGTATTAGTTAGCCTTGGCCCACCCCACAGTTCTAATTTATATAGGAGTGGGTGTATTAGTTAGCCTTGACCCACAGTTCTAGTTTATATTGGAGCAGGGGGATTAGTTAGCCATGGCTTACAGTTCGAGTTTATATAGGAGTGGGGGGATTAGTTAGCCATGGCTAACAGGTCTAGTTTATATGGGAGTGGGGGGATTAGTTAGCCTTGGCCCACAGTTCTAATTTATATGGGAGTGGGGGTATTAGTTAGTCTTGGCTTACAGTTCTAGTATATTTGGGAGTGGGGGTATTAGTTAGTCTTGGCTTACAGTTCTATTATATTTGGGAGTGTGGGTATTAGTTAGCCTTGGCCCACCCCACAGCTCTAATTTATATAGGAGTGGGGGGATTAGTTAGCCTTGGCCCACAGTTCTAGTTTATATGGGAGCGGGGGTATTAGTTAGCCATGGCTTTCAGTTCGAGTTTATATAGGAGTGGGGGTATTAATTAGCCTTGTCCCACAGTTCTCATTTATATAGGAGTGGGGGTATTAGCTAGCCTTGGCCCACATTTCTAGTCTATATAGGAGTGGGGGTATTAGTTAGCCTTGGCCCACCCCACAGTTCTAATTTATATAGGAGTGGGGGTATTAGTTAGCCTTGACCCACAGTTCTAGTTTATATAGGAGTGGGGGTATTAGTTAGCCATGGCTAACAGTTCTAGTTTATATGGGAGTGGGGGTATTAGTTAGCCTTGGTCCATAGTTCTAATTTATATGGGAGTGGGGTTATTAGTTATCCATGGCTTACAGTTCTAGTTTATATGGGAGTAGGGGTATTAGTTAGCCTTGGCCCACAGTTCTAATTTATATGGGAGTTGGGGTATTAGTTAGCCTTGGCTTACAGTTCTAGTTTATATGGGAGTGGGGGTATTAGTTAGCCTTGGCCCATAGTTCTAGTTTATATGGGAGTGGGGAGTGTGGGTATTAGTTAGCCTTGGCCCACAGTACTAGTTTATATAGGAGTGGGGGTATTAGTTAGCCATGGCTAACAGTTCTAGTTTATATGGGAGTGGGGATATTAGTTAGCCATGGCTTACAGTTCTAGTTTATATGGGAGTGGGGGTATTAGTTAGCCTTGACCCACAGTTCTAGTTTATATAGGAGTGGGGGTATTAGTTAGCCTTTGCTTACAGTTATAGTTTATATAGGAGTGTGGGTATTAGTTAGCCTTGGCCCACAGTTCTAGTTTATATAGGAGTGGGGGTATTAGTTAGCCTTGGCTTACAGTTCTAGTTTATATGGGAGCAGGGGTATTAGTTAGCCTTGGCCCACAGTTCTCATTTATATAGGAGTGGGGGTATTAGTTAGCCTTTGCTTACAGTTATAGTTTATATAGGAGTGTGGGTATTAGTTAGCCTTGGCCCACAGTTCTAATTTATATAGGAGTGGGGGTATTAGTTAGCCTTGGACCACAGTTCTAGTTTATATAGGAGTGGGGGCATTAGTTAGCCATGGCTAACAGTTCTAGTTTATATGGGAGTGAGGTTATTAGTTAGCCTTGGCCCTCAGTTCTAATTTATATAGGAGTGGGGATATTAATTACCCTTTGGCTAACAGTTCTAGATTTTCACATACTTTGTTAGACTCCATCTCAGGAAGCTACTGGCCGAATAATACAACGTAGGCCTTACAGTGTAGTTAACAACGTTTTACAGTCATTTTTCAAATCTCAAACTAAAGACATTTATCTCAAAGCTGAAAATATATTCAACTTAATCACTATTTAAAGCAAAGCTACCAAAAGCCTAACAAAGGATACTTTGTGTCTAAGAAACCTATGAACTATCAAGATTTCCTTGTATATTTTTAACTTTTTAATTGCTAAAATGTAGTAGATGAGTATTTTCAGGCCCCTTTGGGCTCTTGTCCTGTGAAACTAATAACTGTATGGAATCTGTCCCTCCATTTCCTCCTCATTCATTATGTCATCAGGTAGACATAGGAATTTAAGAGGATGCAACTCTAGATCTATGAGTGTATACACTGTTTAAAGGTAATGAGCTGCTCCACTGTTTATCAAGTAAAAATTGAGCTGCTCCACAGTTTATCAAGTAAATAATGAGCTGCTCCACAGTTTATCAAGTAAATAATGAGCTGTTCCACAGTTTATCAAGTAAATAATGAGTTGCTCCACAGTTTATCAAGTAAATAATGAGCTGCTCCACAGTTTATCAAGTAAATAATGAGCTGATCCACAATTTATCAAGTTAATCTCCACAGCTGCTCTACAGTTTATCAAGTAAATAATGAGCTGCTCCACAGTTTATCAAGCAAATAATGAGCTGCTCCACAGTTTACCAAGTAAATAATGAGTTGCTCCACAGTTTCTCAAGTAAATAATGAACTTGTCCACAATTTATTAGGTAAAATAATGAGCTGCTCCACAGTTTATCAAGTAAATAATGACCTGATCCACAGTTTATCAAGTAAATAATGAGCTGCTCCACAGTTTATCAGGTAAAATAATGAGCTGCTCCACAGTTTATCAAGTAAATCTCCACAGCTGCTCTACAGTTTCACATAGAGCAGACCTTGGGAAGTGGGAATGATGGATCTGTCGGTAATGGTAGGTTCTGAGACAGGGAATATTGATCTGTGAAGTCAGCATTTTACAGATTCAATATAAATCTGTGGTATTCCGTTGCCAACTTGTTTGCTAAGCTGTGCTGTTACATAATCTCTGGTGAAATGGGACAATGACGGCTGGCTACGTAGCTGTGTCCTTACATAGTCTCTGGTGAAATGGGACAATGATGACTGGCTATGTAGCAGTGTCCTTTGGTCTCTGGTGAAATGGGACAAGGATTGCTAGCTACGTAGCTGTGTCCTTACATAGTCTCTGGTGAAATGAGACAATGATGGCTGGCTACGTAGCTGTGTCCTTACATAGACTCTGGTGAAATGGGACAATGATGGCTGGCTACGTAGCTGTGTCCTTATATAGTCTCTTGTGAAATGGGACAATGATGGCTGGCTACGTAGCTGTGTCCTTACATAGTCTCTGGTGAAATGAGACAATGATGGCTGGCTACGTAGCTGTGTCCTTATATAGTCTCTTGTGAAATGGGACAATGATGGCTGGCTACGTAGGTGTGTGCTTACATATTCTCTGGAGAAATGGGGCAATTATGGCTAGCTACGTAGCTGTGTCCTTACATAGTCTCTGGGGAAATGGGACAATGATGGCTGGCTACGGAGCTGTGTCCTTACATAGTCTCTGGTGAAATTAGACAATGATGGCTGGCTACGTAGCTGTGTCCTTTCATAGTCTATGGTGAAATGGGACAATGATGGCTGGCTACGTAGCTGTGTCTTAACATAGTCTCTGGTGAAATGGGACAATGATGGCTGGCTATGTAGCTGTGTCCTTACATAGTCTCTGGTGAAACGGGACAATGATGGCTGGCTACGTAGCTGTGTCCTTATATAGTCTCTGGTGAAATGGGACAATGATGGCTAGCTACGTAGGTGTGTGCTTACATATTCTCTGGTGAAATGGGACAATTATGGCTAGCTACGTAGCTGTGTCCTTACATAATCGCTGGTAAAATGGAACAGGGATTTCACGCTACCTAGCTTGTTAACTGTCCTTACATAATCTGTGGTGAAATAGGACAATTATGGCTAGCTACGTAGCTGTGTCCTTATATAGTCTCTTGTGAAATGGGACAATCATGGCTGGCTATGTAGCTGCGTCCTAACATAGTCTCTGGTGAAATGGGACAATGATGGCTGGCTACGTAGCTCCTTATATTTAACTATGTCCTTATACCATTCCTAGTGAAACAGGGATTGCTAGCTACCAGGCTTCTTAACTGTCCTTACATAATCTCTGGTAAAATGGAACAAGGATTGCTCACTACCAGGCTTCTTAACTGTCCTGGTGAAATGGAACAGAGAGTGCTCACTACCAGGTTACTTAACTGTCCTTACATAATCTGTGGTGAAATAGGACAAGGATGGCTGGCTATGTAGCTCCTTATTTTTAACTGTGTCCTTATACCATCCCTAGTGAAACAGGGATTGCTAGCTACCTGGCTTCTTAACCTTCCTTACTTAATCTCTGATGAAATGGGACAGGGAATGCTAGCTACCTGGCCTCTAAACTTTCCTAACATAATCTCTGGTGAAATGGAACAGGGATTTCGCTACCTAGCTTCTTAACTGTCCTTACATAATCTCTGGTGAAATGGAACAGGGATTGCTCACTATCCGACTTCTTAACAGTCCTTACATAATCTCTGATGAAATGGAACAGGAATTGCTCACTACCAGGCTTCTTAACTGTCCTTACATAATCTCTGGTAAAATGGAACAGGGATTTCACGCTACCTAGCTTCGTAACTGTCCTTACATAATCTCTGGTAAAATCGAACAGGGATTTCACGCTACCTAGCTTCTTAACTGTCCTTACATAATCTCTGACAAAATGGAGCAGGGATTGCTCACTATCCTGCTTCTTAACTGTCCTTACATAATCTCTGATAAAATGGAGCAGGGATTTCACTACCTAGCTTCTTAACTGTCCTTGCATAATCTCTGGTAAAATAGAGCAGGGATTGCTCACTACCCTGCTTCTTAACTGTCCTTACATAATCTCTGATAAAATGGAGCAGAGTTTTCATGCTACCTAGCTTCTTAACTGTCCTTACATAATCTCTGGTAAAATGGAACAGGGATTTCACGCTACCTAGCTTCTTAACTGTCCATACATAATCTCTTGTAAAATGGAACAGGGATTTCAAGCTCCCTAGCTTGTTAACTGTCTTTACATAATCTCTGGTAAAATGGAACAGGGATTCCTCCCTACCACGCTTCTTAACTGTCCTTACATAATCTCAGGTAAAATGGAACAGGGATTGCTCCCGACCAGGCTTCTTAACTGTCCTTACAGTCAGTAGTGGCATCAATATTTTGTGATTTGTCAGTAGTGGCACCAATATTCTGTGATGTGACAGTAGTGGCATCAATATTCTGTGATATGTCAGTAGTGGCATCAATATTTTATGAATTGTCAGTAGTGGCACCCTTATTCTGGGATGTGTCAGTAGTGGCATCAATATACATTGATGTGTCAGTATTGTTACAAATATTATATAATGTCTCAGTATTGTCAGTAGTGACATCAATATTCTGTGATGTGGCAGTAATGGCATCCAGGGATTTCACGCTACCTAGCTTCTTAACTGTCCTTACATAACCTCTGGTAAAATGGAACAGGGATTGCTCCCTCCCAGGCTTCTTAACTGTCCTTACAGTCAGTAGCGGCATCAATATTTTGTGATGTGTCAGTCGTGGCACCAATATTCTGTGATGTGACTTTAGTGGCACCAATATTTTGTGAAGTGTCAATAGTGGCACCCATATTCTGTGATATGTCAGTAGTGGCATCAATATTCTATGATGTGTCAGTAGTGGCATCAATATTTTGTGATGTGTCAGTAGTGGTGCCAAAATTCTGTGATGTGTCAGTAGTGGCATCAATATATTTAATGTGTCAGTAGTGGCATCAATATATTTAATGTGTCAGTAGTGGCATCAATATACATTGATGTGTCAGTATTGTTACAAATATTATATAATGTCTCAGTATTGTCAGTAGTGACATCAATATTCTGTGATGTGGCAGTAATGGCATCCAGGGATTTCACGCTACCTAGCTTGTTAACTGTCCTTACATAATCTCTGGTAAAATGAAACAGGGATTTTTCACTACCAGGCTTCTTAACTGTCCTTACAGTCAGTAGTGGCATCAATATTTTGTGATGTGTCAGTAGTGGCACCAATATTCTGTGATGTGTCAGTAGTGGCATCAAAATATTTAATGTGTCAGTATAGTGGCACCAATATTCTGTGATGTGACAGTAGTGGCATCAATATTCTGTGATGTGTCAGTAGTGGCATCAACATTCTATGATGTGTCAGTAGTGGCATCAATATTTTGTGATGTGTCAGTAGTGGTGCCAAAATTCTGTGATGTGTCAGTAGTGGCATCAATATATTTAATGTGTCAGTAGTGGCATCAATATTCTATGATGTGTCAGTAGTGGCATCAATATCCTGTGATGCGTCAGTAGAAGCATCATTATTTTGTGAATTGTCAGTAGTGGCACCCATATTCTGTGATATGTCAGTAGTGGCATCAATATTCTGTGATATGTCAGTAGTGGCATCAATATTTTGTGAATTGTCAGTAGTGGCACCCATATTCTGTGATGTGTCAGTAGTGGCATCAATATTTTATGAATTGTCAGTAGTGGCACCCTTATTCTGTGATGTGTCAGTAGTGGCATCAATATACATTGATGTGTCAGTATTGTTACAAATATTATATAATGTCTCAGTATTGTCAGTAGTGACATCAATATTCTGTGATGTGGCAGTAATGGCATCAATATTCTGTGATGTGTCAGTAGTGGCACCAATATTCTGTGATGTGTCAGTAGTGGCACCAACATTCTGTGATGTGTCAGAAGTGGCACCAATATTCTGTGATGTGACTTTAGTGGCACCAATATTTTGTGAAGTGTCAATAGTGGCACCCATATTCTGTGATGTGTCAGTAGTGGCACCAACATTCTGTGATGTGTCAGAAGTGGCACCAATATTCTGTGATGTGACTTTAGTGGCACCAATATTTTGTGAAGTGTCAATAGTGGAACCAATATTCTATAATGTGTCAGTAGTTGCATCAATATTCTGTGATGTGTCAGTACTGGCATCAATATTATATGATTTGTCAGTAGTGACACCAATATTTTGTGATGTGTTGGTAGTGGCACTAATATTCTGTGATGTGTCAGTTGTGGCACCAATATTCTGTGATGTGTCAGTAGTGACACAAATATTCTGTGATGTGTCAGTAGTGACACCAATATTCTGTGATGCATCAGTAGTGACACCAATATTCTATGATGTGTCAGTAATGGCATCAATATTTTGTGATGTGTCAGTAGTGGCACCCATATTCTGTGATGTGTCAGTCTTGTAACCAATATTCTGTGATGTTTCAGTATGAACGAAACTGTTTGAATATTTATAGTGATATAACAGAAAGGGTAAATCTATACAAAAATAATACCTTGTCTCCAAATATACCTGGTTCTTTCATAGTTGTGTGCTAATGTTTCTATTCATTTAATGGGTCTATACAGGCATACATGACATATTTGTATATATCTTTTTATCTATCCATCTCATGACTCACATTGTCTTTCCTTGAATCGGTCAATCTTGTGACTCCCATTGTCTTTCCTGTGTCTATAATCTGCCGATCTTTGGAACACAATATCAGATGTGTGGTCTATTTAATGATATTGGACATTGATATGTTTAAATTGGACCCACTGTTATTTTGTCTTGTGGTATTTCTGTCACATTGTGGCTCGTGTGTCGTGGAGTAAACATTATTGAGTGTGGGGACGTAAATGGATCTGGATTATGGTGAGGACTTGCACTGGATGTCCAGTTTCTTTGTGAAGTGTATTGTGTGGTATATCATTTAATGGACACACAGTCCAAACCGTAGATTGTACCACCTACAAACATGATCATAGGTAGGTAAGGTGGTGTGTATATCTGCTGTTGTCAACATTGAATTTAATAGTTTTTATTGTCAAATGTAATGAAAATTTAGGACATAACTTTACAATGATTAATTAACAGCTCACCAAGTCTGAAAGATGACGGTGAGCTTATTTTGTACTGTAACATCAGTCATCTGTCTAGTTGTAGTCAATCCGTCAACAATATCTTCAAACGACATTTGATGGTGAACTAATTTGACTGGTAATATCTTCAGCTGTTGGAGATTCTTAATTGTACAAATGGAGCAGCTAAAGCTTTGGGCCAAAAGGGTGTCATTTTTGCCATATTGCTATAAGTCTTTTTCTCTCAAACTCTGTGATGAAAATCATCACTATTGGGTGGAAAGCATCCTCATACTGTGGAGGTTCAGACACGTTAATTTGGAGAGGCTTAGCCCTGGGGGCTTATGGACAGGGCTCAGCCCTGAGGGCTTATTGACAGGGCTTAGCCCTGGGGGCTTATGGACATGGCTTAGCCCTGAGGGCTTATGGACAGGGCTCTATAAAAGGTGTAATTAGGCTGTATTTCTTTAAGACTGAGGGTGGGGTCAAAAAGGGATAATTTGGCCATACTGCTCTTTGCAATTTCTCCCCTTTAACTATGTGATGTAGGTCAACAGCATTTCATTAAAACCATTCAAAGGTGTTGATGATCNGGGGGGGGGCTTTAATGCAACACTTTGTGTATTTTATTTGAATGTAAAAACACTCAAACATCATCTTCTTAAGAACAGAAAGGTCTAGAATAAGATTTGGCCAGTAGCTTGCTGGATTGATGCTACAGTTTTAGCAATAAGAAATAATGTAACATTGAACAGTATTCAAGGTAAAAAAAATCAAATTTGTTAAAAATCTTAAATTACCTCTTTGGAGTGCTATAACATTTGCAGAAAGACAACACTTCAATTTATATTTGGGTAACCAATAGGTCTAGTGTTATGTTCATTAGCCAGTATTTTGCTTGCTTGGAGTGTTAAAAGTTTGCTAAAAAATATGACCTTGACCTAAAATCAAGGTCACCAGGGTCATATTGGTTAATAAATAATCAAATGATTTGTCTTGCAGAACCAAAAGGTCTTAAATTAAACGTTTTTGGCTTATAGCTTGTTGACAAATTTTTGTGAAAAAATTTCATTTATTCATAGTCAAGGTTCTTGTTTCAGCACTAAAAACAACTTCTCCTAACAAACTAAAAGGTTTAGAACAATAGGCCTGTAGTGGATTGGTTACTTGGGGTACTTCGAAATGTGAAAAGAAAAGCCATTTAAATCAATTTAGTGTTAAGGTCTGTTGGGGCTCTTGTATGGAGACAAAATCATTTTCAGTTAACTGCTTTTTGGGAATAACAGTCTGGTTAAAGTATGATTTATAGAGGCATGTGGGTTGGGATGAGGAGGCTTCGACTCTTAGACTTAAAGCTAAGTGAAATAAAAGGTTTGATGAGTGTGTTTTGTTATTACAGCCAAAGCCAAGCCTACAACACCTAAAGGATCAGCACCAGACACAAAGCATGTCCAGTCTAAAATTGATTCGCTGAAAAATTCCACTCACAGTCCAGGAGGAGGAAATGTATGTATATGGTGCAGAAAATAAAACACTTATGCATGAAAGTTTAATACAAAGATATCTCTTGGTGTTTATTTATGGATGTTTTATTTGAGACTACTAAGGAAAACAAGATTGCCACCAGGCAACCTTCTCGGATTAGATTATTCAAGCTTGTTATTGTGATTGATCGAAATTTACCCAACAGATCTTTTCGTGAATTTCATAGGTACATGTAGGTTGCCATTAGTTATGCATGTTTCATTTTAGACTGGTCAGATAAACAAGATGGCTGCCTGATTGCCAGACAGCCATCTTTTTCTAGGCTGCAGTCCTACTTCATGGACCCTGTCCAAGGAAAATCTGGAGTTTATAGATAAGCTAGATAGGGACCTATTGTGATAGTGGTAAATCAGAGAATCAGACCTTACTGATACAAAGTACCTGGAAGTATTGATTCTAGCCAGTTTACACTCTCTATACAATCTTACAGACTTGAAGCCAGTATAATGTAAGGTGTATCAGTTTACATTCTCTATACAATCTCACAGACTTGAAGCCAGTATAATGTACTGTGTATCAGTTTACACTCTCTACGCAATCTTACAGACTTGAAGCCAGTATAATGTACGGTGTATCAGTTTACACTCTCTACACAATCTTACAGACTTGAAGCCAGTATAATGTATGGTGTATCAGTTTACACTCTCTATACAATCTTACAGACTTGAAGCCAGTATAATGTACGGTGTATCAGTTCACACTCTTTATACAATCTTACAGACTTGAAGCCAGTATAATGTACGGTGTATCGGTTTACACTCTATACAATCTTACAGACTTGAAGCCAGTATAATGTACGGTGTATCAGTTTACACTCTCTACACAATCTTACAGAATTGAAGCCAGTATAATGTATGGTGTATCAGTTTACACTCTCTATACAATCTTACAGACTTTAAGCCAGTATAATGTACGGTGTATCAGTTCACACTCTTTCTACAATCTTACAGACTTGAAGCCAGTATAATGTACGGTGTATCAGTTTGCATTCTATATACTATCTATTAAAAAGGAACATCAGATACAGAAATCAGTCTAAAACTGTTGTTTAATTGCATTTTGTCACTGCTAACGACCTACATTGTGAAAAACTGTCATCGGTTCAGAAATTAACAAAGAAAATGTTTGTTTTTTGAGCAAAAAAGGTCACTTTAATTTGGTCTCATTTTCCAACCTTGACCTATATTATTTAAAAACTCCTGATTAGCTAACATATTGTCAACTTTTGGTAAAATCTGATACTGCCCTCCACTCCTACCTCTGTATTCAGAATGCCTGCCCTTAGCTCTGATTGGCTGAGCTATTTTCATCTTCTAAAGAAGAGCTACAGCTATTGGGTTCACACATGGTGCAAATGTTCCTAACATGGTCTTGACAAAAGGTTCTTACTTCTAGAACCAATTCAAGATGGCAGCCATGGGCTATGAATAGCTGAGAACAGCTGTTTTACTGTAATCTTCCTTCAAATGGTTGTTTATCATATTCTGGCTTAATATTCTTAGTTTTTACATCTTCCTGCAGTCTGAAATGGCCAATATATTTGCCAGCCAGCCATCTGCAAATATTTTCAGCAGACAGTTAAAGTTTACTAGAAACTTGCCATTTCACAGGCTAACCCACACAGTGAAGCTACTTATTTTTTGGTTTTGTTGTGGGGGGGGGCATATAGTGTTGTCCTTGATCTCGTCTCGCTCCGTCACGATTCAATGTCATCACTCTATAAACTTTATTTTTTGATGGATTTTCATCAAACTTTATACAACTGTCAAAAGTATGCAAATACATCAGTCATCAGATGAGTTTGTGTTTTAGGTTTCCAAGGTCAAGGTCAATATTACTATTTATAGAATATCATCAACCAATTCAGTGAAATCAGTTAACCAACTTCATTTCCTGATGGATTTTGATCAAACTTTATACAACTGTCAACTATGAGAATACCTCTGACATCTCTGTGTATATATTTCCAAGGTCAAGGCCAGGGTCACTGTAGCTGTATATAGAAAATCATCAAGTATTGTTCTTACTCTAACTACTTCATTTCTGAACAGATTTAATACAGATTTTAAGTATGAGAATATCTTAGTTGAGTTCATTTTTTCTTAATAATGTTTTAATTATTAAAACTGACAACCACCACAATATCAGATGTTTTATATCCAGATACATTATAACTCATCTTCCATACAGGACACTGTCTAAATATTAATTCATGGAGACTTACAAAACTGTGGTTCATGCAAAAAAGGACATTCATTTGTATGAATGTTTAAATCAATTTATCAACTTGAAGTATTTCAGGTTGTCAAAATCAAAGTCATTGTATCTATTTATAGAACATCAAACACAGAAACTTAATTTCACATGGTGACGGGGCATTCATGTCTTACAGACATGTTCTAGTTGTTAAACAAATTAGTAAAATCCTGACCAAAACCCAAAAACTGATCATTTATTATAACAATCAGATTATTTCGTTTCATTACTTGGACCGATAGTTTTCTTGACACAATATCTGGTCAAAACCTCGCTAAAATTTGTAAAAAAGGAATGACCTTGACCTTGACCTTGAACAGGTGCCAAATTTGTTTTAATACTCAATCAGCATCTGAAGACATATATAACATATTGGTGTAGAATGCTATAAATACATTTGACATTGACCGTTTTTGAAGGTCACATGCAAGATGAATAAAAGGTGAGAGATAAAGGCCCACTTGATGAAGAGTTGCAGATATATATTACATACAATTGTCTAAAGCCTGTTTACTTTTACAGGTGAAAATTGCCCACCAGAAAGTTGACTACTCTACAGTGCAAGGCAAGATAGGGTCGAAGGCCAACCTAGACCATCGACCAAAAGGCGGAGACAAAAAGGTAACAGTATACCAGAGGGAAGGGAGTTCAGTCTTCCCACCACCAGAGGACAGTGCAGCACCTTTTTGACTTGGGTTTTGTTCTTGTTGGGTCTGGGCATATATTCAATTGGAAATAACGTGTACTATTTCAGATATTACAGTATTTCCTATATATGTTTTCTCACCACGCTATGCTCTTTCCTCCTGGTGTGTGTATTTGCGGTTTTGTTTCATATAGTTTTAGTGAGAAGTTTACTGTCTTTGATGTAACAGTTCTCTTCAGTAATGAGTTCTATGGTGTCTCAAAAATGTTATAGACAAACGAGCATCAGTAGTTATTTAAATATTTGATACTATCCTCCAGAAAATGATTTAAATGTTATAAAAATGAAGCATGGGCATATTATATTTAGTTTGGATAAGATTTGGCATGAAAAATTAAACAGAAACCTGTGTGAAGTGTAGGCACTGTTTGCTTGATATTCATTGATATGAAATATGTGGTTTGAACCTCCCATGATCCTCTAACAATTTTTGACTACAATGTTATTTAAACTAATAACAATTAGTCGGTTTATTCTGACACTTTACTGACAATATCACACAAGCATCTTTTGGGCTTATCTTCCTTGACGTTTTTGCTGTATGTAAACACATTTTTAATTTATAGTTCACCTAAAATTGCCTTTGAGCTTGTGATAATGTGCAGCATCTATTATCTGTCTTCTGTCAATTAATCCACACACTTTTATTTGAATGACTTCTTCTTAAGAAATGAAAGACCCAGGGTGCTGATATTTGGCCAGTATGTGCCTGAGAGCACGGTTGCGTGCTCTGGTGTTGTGGGATACTCACATATTTAATACTCGCTCATGCTAATTAAGTCTAACCAACACCATGTAAGCCAGAAGTAACAGGAGAAAATTCTCCTCTCCTATCACTGAACAAGCCCCTGGGACTATCAATACAAGTCACTGATCCAGTCCTCACCACTGTCACACGTACCTCCGGGGACGTGAAATTAGGCGAGGAGGGGGACCAAAGAACGCGATCGACAAATGTTTACTTGTGTTGACTCAAGCCGGAAACAATTATCTCCAGGTCTCCTTAGCACAGTCAATGCTGATAATTAGTTAATATAAGAAAATTGCTGGTAAAGGCTTTAAAAACAAACACATGATACATTTACTATGAACTAGTTTCTCTCACGTAAATACATTTCGACTGTGCTGAAACAATGGTAGAGCATGTACATTTAACTTAAGACGGTTGCCATCTTGGATTACTTAAAGCGCAATTCAAAACAATAGAATAAAATCCAGATTTTGTTATTTTGATAGACTGGGGCTAAATTCAAAGTTGAGCAAAATTTGGGCATAAGTATTTAGATGCTGTGCTTGGAATTGTTTACAACTTCCAAACCAATAATTGTGTATAAAGAAAGACAAAGGCCGGAGTTTGAAGTTGAGCAAAATCTGTTCATAATGTATAAGCATACCGCACTCTGATTGTATGTAGGTTTCCACACAGTAACTGTATGAAATACGACTGGATTTTGATGAAGGTTTACAATATACAAACCTGGAGTCCGACTCCTGCCCCCTTTGGACTTTGTCCCTGAGTCACAACAGTAGTGAGATCCCTGCCCTGTAACTATATATACAATCGCTGGGTATGACAGATATAGTTGCACTACCAGGATTGGCCTTGGGGTTAGCCCTTAGCCATGCATAGGGAGTTAATCCCTCTGGTATAAAAAAAAATCAATTTTCAAGCAGATTTTTAGACATAAAATTTTGTTGTCAATTTGGTCACATTTAAAGCTCAGAATGAATTAATGATTTCCGATGAAATTTGTTACATTATGCATGATGTGATTAATGGGTGACTAGAGTTATCCTCCTTGATGATGAAATATGGCTGTTTTCCTAATGCTTACTGATGGCGATTTTGAACTGTTTCAGCTGTAGGGTTTTATTTGTGTGCTTCCTTTTTTCTTTTTTATTTAGATTTTGTCCAAGAAACTTGAGTGGAAAGCTGAATCCAGGGTTGGCTCCCTTGACAATGCCAAACATGCACCAGGTGGCGGTAAAGTCAAAGTATGCAACATTTTAAAAAAGTGTTAATATTGAAAATAAACTTTCCTTGTTATGTTCTTACTGATACATGTATATCTTTTAGCATGATTCAGTATCTCATTTAAGTATTACATCATGGTATAAATACGTGCATTGATTAATGGATTCATTCACAATCATTAGCTTATACGGACACCTGGTATTGTAGAACTCTCTTGGTTCCTTCCATGTATGGTTTGATTTGCTATCAGTGTGCTTGCTTCACAAATAGTTTGAAATTACTTTGATGACATCATAAATCAGCATCCCAAAATGTACAATTCACCGCTAGAATTAATTTCAGTTGTGAGAAAGTGAAATTTGGTGGCTTGGCTTAGCCATCACTGTTAATTACAGAATGACTTTGATAAAGTTACTCTGCAGAATGGAACTTTGAAATGCCTTAGAAATCATGTGGGAAACAATTAAGTAACATTTTGAGTGGCTTTTTATTGCTGAATTAACAATGTGTGAGCTTTTTGCTAACATTTAATTAGGTTCATAGTGGACAATAATCAAACATTTATTTTGATAAATGATATTTATGCAATTAAGATTTAGAAAAGAGAATGGCAAAGGAGATGAAGTATTTCTCAAATAAATGTTTAAAATTCAGATTTTAGATGAGAAAGTCCAGTGGAATACTGGTCCCAGAGTTGGCTCCCTTGACAATGCGAAACATGCACCAGGTGGCGGTAATGTGAAAGTACGAACACTTTATACAATGTACCAACACACTTGAGTATGCCATTAGGGAAGTTAGTCTATATAGAAAACTTTAAGGTCAAACACATCTTTAATACTTCATAGCTGATCCCTAGTACCTGACCCTATATCCTAGAAACAGTCTACTAAAGCTCTCTGTCATTTATATTAATCTAGTCTAAAGGAAAGTGTTGATTAGAACCCAGTTACACTATTATTACCTTCAACATTTTTATTCACATAAATACTTATTCACTCAACATTTTACAACAAACAGCACACAGCATCAGACTTTTATCCTTCCACATACCATTTTTGTTAGCTAGTAGATATTGATAAGGTGTTTAAAATTCAGATTTTAGATGAGAAAGTCCAGTGGAATACTGGTTCCAGAATCGGCTCCCTTGAAAATGCGAAACATGCTCCAGGTGGCGGTAATGTTAAAGTATGATCATGTTTTGTTATTGTTTCCCTAGTGTTATTTATTTATCTTTTGACCTTTATTTTACCTTCAGTATGCATTTTGGTTACAATCAGCTATTTTCTAGGGCACTATAGACATTGCTGTGTTTGGAACAGCTGATATTGCACCTTAATTGACATGGGTCATGTCAAAAATCAACTTAAGCACAATGTGATAGCTGAATTTCAATGCTGAAATAACAGGCAAGATATATAGAATCAATCAATTTTGTGGATGTAGACAGAAACATTTCAACTCTAAGCGTCGGATATTTGAGTGTGCAGAACCCAGACAAGCCTCATTCTGGACAAACAAACATCTGAGTATGCAGGGTTTGGCCTGCCTACACCAGAGTTTATTACGCTGGTGAGTTAAGGATAAATGTGAAATACATGTTAACCTGATCTCTACTGAGATCGGTTATCTACGTATATATTAATCTGCATATATGATTGATTTTTTTTTAACATTTATGAAAAAGTATTTGTGTTTAAGGTTCCAAGAAGTTAGTTAAAGCAATGCTCTAGAAGATAGATGGTTTGAATCAGTCTAGCAACAGTAAATGTTTGCATATTGTAAAGAGTTGTTTGACAAATATAGTCAGTAAATAGTTTTTAGCTCCCTTGGTAGGAAGTGTCTGTGGGCCAATGGTGAAGCGTCTTTTGTCTGTCTGTCAACATTTTAGCTGTCCTAAGGCCCTGAAAGGCTGAATGAGTTATTGCAATCCATTACAATCTATCTTCCTATGACCTTGAACTTTTTCTTTTAACAACTTCTTCTTCATAACTACTGGAGAGGACGTACTACAAAGCTGGTGAATGAATCTATGCCTAAATGGAGCCACAAGGGACAGTTTGCAATATGTGACTTAGGGTTATGATATTTGGCCAGTAGTTTTCTGGCATGATATACTACAAAGTTTACACAAATAAATGACCTTGATTGATATTAAAGATTATACAGGGTTCGATCAAATCTAATAAAACACTCAAATGTTTTCATAAGAACCAAAAGGCCTAGAGTTATAAAATGTTGCCAGTAGCTGGCTAACATAGAATATGCAATGAAATGTGTGAAAGGAAGTGACATTGACCTATATTCAAGGTCACAGAGGTTTAATCTGTTAAAAGATTAAATGACTTCCTCTGAAGAACCTTAAGCCAAGAGTCATAAAATGTTGATGTATAGCTTACTGGCAATAAGACATACAAAGCTTGGAGAAAAAAGATAATAACCTCGATCTATATTAAAGGTCATAGGGGTTAAATTTATTAAAACAGCTTCTTCTGATGAGCCAATGGCTTAGAGTGATGATATATAGTCAGCAGCTTGCTAGCATTCAATATGTTACAAGTTTTAGGAAAGGAAATGACCTTGGCTACTAAGTACTCATAGCGCTTTTTATCTGGAGAATAAAAAGGCGTAGAGTCGTTATATCTTACCAGTAACATTTTGGTATGATATACTACAAAGTTACAGAAGAGTTTAGAGCTGTAAAATGTTTGACCAAAAGGTTTTGGGGAAATGACCTGTACTTCAATTCATAGTTACAGATAAAATCTGTTAACCACATCAGTGTCTTCAAATGGAGAACAGAAAATGATAGAATCATGATAATATGCCAGTAGGCTTTTGGCATGACATACTACAAAGTTTGTAACACATTGCCTTGAGCCATATTCAAAACCACAGAGGTATAGTCTATGGATTCAAAGTTTGTGAAAAGAAATGATATTGACTCATATTCAAAGTCACAGGGGTCAAATCTGTTCTATCACATTATCAGAAGGTCTATAAACCAAAGCCATGATACAATATTTCTGATATATTGTGCCATTATTTGAAAAGTCAATTAGAACCATTGACCAGAGACATTTGTCAAGTTACATTGCTAATGATCGCAAAGAGGCGTTCAACTTTCCCATTTTCATTATACAGAATGACTTTGACAAACTTTCAAGGTCACAGGGGTCAAATATATTAGAAACTTTATACAACATTATCTAAACACTACCCAGGATGTCAACAAAGCTATTATGGGTAAAAAATATCAGTTGTGAATAGCTTAAAAGCTGTTGAGATCCCCACAAGGATATTCACCAGGGTCTGGCCCTACTTCTGTAAACTTGGAACCTGTTGCGATCCCAATCAATCTCCAAGTATATGTTTGCTTAGTATGAAGAGACAGTTAAACTCAGGCTATCATGATTAGCCATGGTCTGGTCATAACCCCACTACTGTGCATGAAAAAGGCAAAGAAAAGCCGTCAAAGTGCTGTGTCATATCACAGACACTGTTAAGATTTGATCCTACTTAACCATATGTAAATCACTGCACATGAAGAGAGGAACACAGATCATGCCTTTAGGATTGGCCTATTGTTGCTGGGCATGAATGGTTATTACTTGTCAACGGTTGAGATTACCATGAATAATATTGTTTGCTGGGCATCAGAAGAAAAACATAACCATGCTACTAGGATCAGCTCTTAGGTCTTGCCCAGCCCCAGGGGACTTAGTCCCAGGGTCATAGCATAGAAAGGATTGAGAGCCCAATCCTATAACCATATACACAAATATATGGATATAAGTCAAATGCTATGAAGTATCCTTGGGACCAGATAGAGTGACCCCAGTATATAGAAATACTTGAAATGATAATAATTTGCCATGATTGCTTAAATATCCAGGTGAGCGATACAGGCCCTCTTGGTCTTTTGTTATGTCATTTTTTATTTTTATATTTCATATTACAATTTTTATATAAAAATTATAATAATTTGTTATAATCTTTCTTGTTTATTTTCTAACACTTACACATAAGGACACAATGTGATTCTTGCTCATGAAATCACATCTATTAGGAGACCATCTATGTTAAGTGAACACTTTTAACCTCCCCCATTGTAGACCACTTTTAACCTTCCCCATTGTAATGGTTTCTTTGTAAACTAAACCTGTATTAAGAGACTTCCTTTGTTAAGAGACATTTTTTTTTATATATACCTCTCAAAAATGTTGATAGGACTCGTGGTATACACAGTATTCCCTCAGCTCAATCGCTAGCTGGGTGTTGATAGGACTCGGAGTATACACAGTATTCCCTCAGCTCATTCTCTAGCTGGGTGTTGATAGGACTCGTGGTATACACAGCATTCCCTCAGCTCAATCTCTAGCTGGGAGTTGATAGGACTCGGAGTATACACAGTATTCCCTCAGCTCAATCTCTAGGTGGGTGTTGATAGGACGCGGGGTATACACAGTATTCCCCCAGCTCCATCTCTAGCTGGGTGTTGATAAGACTCAGGGCATACACAGTATTACCTCAGCTCAATCTCTAGGTGGGTGTTGATAAGACTCGGGGTATACACAGTATTCCCCCAGCTCCATCTCTAGCTGGGTGTTGATAAGACTCAGGGCATACACAGTATTCCCTCAGCTCAATCTCTAGCTCGGTGTTGATAGGACTCGGGGTATACACAGGATTACCTCAGCTCAATCTCTAGCTGGGAGTTGATAGGACTCGGGGTATACACAGTATTTCCTCAGCTCAATCTCTAGCTGGGAGTTGATAGGACTCGGGGTATACACAGTATTTCCTCAGCTCAATCTCTAGGTGGGTGTTGATAAGACTCGGGGTATACACAGTATTCCCCCAGCTCAATCTCTAGCTGGGTGTTGTTAGGACTCGTGGTATACACAGTATTCCCTCAGATCAATCTCTAGCTGGGTGTTGATAAGACTCGGGGTATACACAGTATTCCCCCAGCTCAATCTCTAGCTGGGTGTTGTTAGGACTCGTGGTATACACAGTATTCCCTCAGATCAATCTCTAGCTGGGTGTTGATAAGACTCAGGGAATACACAGTATTCCCTCAGCTCAATCTCCAGCTGGGTGTTGATAGGACTCGGGGGATACACAGTATTCCCTCAGCTCAATCTCCAGCTGGGTGTTGATAGGACTCGGTGTATACACAGTATTCCCTCAGCTCATTCTCTAGCTGGGTGTTGATAGGACTCCGTGTATACACAGTATTACCTCAGCTCAATCTCTAGGTGGGTGTTGATAGGACGCGGGGTATACACAGTATTCCCCCAGCTCAATCTCTAGCTGGGTGTTGATACGACTCAGGGTATACACAGTATTCCCTCAGATCAATCTCTAGCTGGGTGTTGATAAGACTCGGGGTATACACAGTATTCCCCCAGCTCCATCTCTAGCTGGGTGTTGATAAGACTCAGGGAATACACAGTATTCCCTCAGCTCAATCTCCAGCTGGGTGTTGATAGGACTCGGGGTATACACAGTATTTCCTCAGCTCAATCTCTAGGTGGGTGTTGATAAGACTCGGGGTATACACAGTATTCCCCCAGCTCCATCTCTAGCTGGGTGTTGATAAGACTCAGGGAATACACAGTATTCCCTCAGCTCAATATCTAGCTGGGTGTTGATAGGACTCCGTGTATACACAGTATTACCTCAGCTCAATCTCTAGGTGGGTGTTGATAGGACTCGGGGTATACACAGTATTCCCTCAGCTCAATCTCTAGCTGGGTGTTGATAGGACTCGGGGTATACACAGTATTCCCTCAGCTCAATCTCTAGCTGGGTGTTGATAGGACTCGGGGTATACACAGTATTCCCTCAGCTCAATCTCTAGCTGGGTGTTGATAGGACTCGGGGTATACACAGTATTCCCTCAGCTCAATCTCTAGCTGGGTGTTGATAGGACTCGGGGTATACACAGTATTCCCTCAGCTCAATCTCTAGCTGGGTGTTGATAGGACTCGGGGTATACACAGTATTCCCTCAGCTCAATCTCTAGCTGGGTGTTGATAGGACTCGGGGTATACACAGTATTCCCTCAGCTCAATCTCTAGCTGGGTGTTGATAGGACTCGGGGTATACACAGTATTCCCTCAGCTCAATCTCTAGCTGGGTGTTGATAGGACTCGGGGTATACACAGTATTCCCTCAGCTCAATCTCTAGCTGGGTGTTGATAGGACTCGGGGTATACACAGTATTCCCTCAGCTCAATCTCTAGCTGGGTGTTGATAGGACTCGGGGTATACACAGTATTCCCTCAGCTCAATCTCTAGCTGGGTGTTGATAAGACTCGGGGTATACACAGTATTCCCTCAGCTCAATCTCTAGCTGGGTGTTGATAGGACTCAGGGTATACACAGTATTACCTCAGCTCAATCTCTAGCTGGGTGTTGATAGGACTCGGGGTATACACAGTATTACCTCAGCTCAATCTCTAGCTGGGTGTTGATAGGACTCAGGGTATACACAGTATTACCTCAGCTCAATATCTAGCTGGGTGTTGATAGGACTCGGGGTATACACAGTATTACCTCAGCTCAATCACAAACCTCAAAATGTTTAAAAGTTCCTCCCAAAGGAAATGCAAAATGATTGCAATATTAAATGTAAAACTTACATCTATAAGAAAATCGACAAAATACAAAATAAATGCAAAGAATACAAAAGACAAATGCAGAATGAACACTTTTTGTATTTAGATATGGACCTGAACACCGCCTATTATATATATATATAATATTGTGTTTTGTGCCATTTTCCTTACAATATATGTGTGTGTGTAAAGATATAAGATACAGCCATGTATATATCAGATCTTTTTAACTTTGGCTTTTCCACACCTATACACAGACTGGGAAATTTGTTTAGTATACCTAGGACAACATATACAACGATATGTTTTTGACATACAGAGCTCTTTTGATAGTTCGAAATATGGTCAAAGGGAAGCAATTCCTATAAAAATAAATATTTCTAAAGATATTAAAGGATATATACATATTCATGTGTTCTGTTTTACCACATGCCCAGAGCTTTACTGAGTATTCTAGCACAGATGTAATTTATTCTTGTTACATTTCAATGTTTATATATACTTAATACAGGAATGTGAGGATTTGGAGTTTATCAGTTTGGACAGACCCCATTTCCCATTAAAGTCCCTTAATTAATACCGGTGGGACTTATTTATGTACGACTTTAATGTAATTTATCTTGTTTAAGCTACATAGGAACACATTTTGATCAATAGTTATAAGGTCTGTACGAAAATGTGATTACCCAATAAGTTATGTAGGACAAAACATAATTACCAAGTAAGCTTCGAATTACAAATTGTAATTACCCAATACGTTATGTAGGACAAATTGTAATTACTCAATACGTTATGTAGGACAAATTGTAATTACCCAATACGTTATGTAGGACAAATCATAATTACAGAATAAGTTACATTGTATGTAGGACAAAACATAATTACCAAATAAGCTTCAAATTACAAATTGTGATTACCCAATAAGTTATGTAGGACAAAATGTAATTACCCAACAAGGTAGGTAGGACAAAATGTAATTACCCAATAAGTTATGTAGGACAAAATGTAATTACCCAATACGTTACATTGTATATAGGACAAAACATACATTTTGTAACTACCAAATAAGCTTTGAATTGCGAATTGTGATTATACCCAATAAGTTATGTAGGACAAAATATAATTACCAAATAAGTTATGCAAGACAAAATATAATGACCTGATAAAAAGGACATGTTTTTACAATGCACCACTATGGAGTAAATGGGCATTTAACCGATCCATTCTGGCCAACTTTTGAAATTTCTATGAAGGAGATTCTGTGTACTCAAACTTTAAACATAAATAAAATGTGTGTGTATACCCCCCTAGAGACGAAAGAACCCCTTAAAATGTGTGTGTACCCCCCTAGAGATGAAAGAACCCCTTAAAATGTGTGTGCATACCCCCCCTAGAGACGAAAGAACCCCTTAAAATGTGTGTGTACCCCCATAGACACGAAAGAACCCCTTAAAATGATATACTTTGAGTTGTTCTTTCAGATGAAATCATGAGAATGAGATCTTAGAATATAAGGATTAGTTTAGCAAAGTCACTGGTATGAAACATTACATTGTAGGGCCCGAAATCTGGAGTCTCCCCCCATAAATAGGGAGAGTTGGCAAGTATGCCAATCTATGTGTCAGAAGTGAAACTTATGTGGCTGTGAGTCTGAAACTGTACCTAGGTTTAGTATTTGTAAGAATCTCATTGTGCTGCATACTTGCTGTCATTTGTGTGGTCTGATCTTTGGCTCTAGAAATGATCTTTGTTTTTTTATAGTATCGTAGATTTTTACAGCATGCTAACTGTCACTATCTATATATTGTATAATCATGTATTAATATCCTAACCACATCATCTGGTCTGCGAGGAAATGTTTGAATGCTTGAGATTTTTTACAAATATATAACACTTACTTATAGGCTACACTGTAGCACTGTAACAAGAAACTATTACTGTTTATAAACATTCGCTGTTGTCATGGTTACAGTACAAAACATTTGTCTATCATATATTCTAGCTACCACATTTGCGATGTAACAACACTTTTCATTGGTTAATAATCATGGATTATTGGACGATAAACCATGCACTTGGGTTCGCTATTTTCCAACAGACCAATGCTCTTCCAAAAGCCTCCCCTGTAAATGTAAACAAGTGAGTGACAGGACTGGTTATATTGTCAAATGAGGCCGGTACCCCCTTTTAATTCTTTATGTAATTGAAGATTACTAGCGAATAAACAAAGAAATCCGTTTTACCTCTAGATCTACTTTAACCCTGACAAGCTCATGGTCAGAATGTTCTGCTGAACAAAGGTGACTTGTAAATCTGTCAAATTCATATTTCATGAGCGATGATAGATTGGTGGAGTTGATTGATTGAAATAAACATCTGGCAAAAAGCACAATGTCAGTGTTTATTGTTTATCTTCTGTCGACCAAATGACATCTGATTTGTTTTTGAAAAATCTCTGAATCTTAAATTTAGATTAAAATCTTAAATAAACGCATGAGTGTTTTCTGTGGTATAGTAGGTTGAATAAACCCATTACTGTTTTCTGTGGTATAGTAAGGTTAAATAAACCCATGACTGTTTTCTGTGATATAGTAAGGTAAAATAAACCCATGACTGTTTCCTGTGGTATAGTAAGGTTAAATAAACCCATGCCTGTTTCCTGTGATATAGTAAGGTTAAGTTAACCCGTGACTGGTTTCTGTGATATAGTAAGGCTAAATAAACCCATGACTGTTTTCTGTTATATAGTAAGGTTAAATAATCCCATGACTGTTTTCTGTGAGATAGTAAGGTTAAATAAACCCATGGCTGTTTCCTGTGGTATAGTAAGGTTCAATAAACCCATGCCTGTTTCCTGAGGTATAGTAAGGTTAAATAATCCCATGACTGTTTTCTGTGAAATAGTAAGGTTAAATAAACCCTTGCCTGTTTCCTGTGATATAATAAGGTTAAATAAACCCATGCCTGTTTCCCGTGATATAGTAAGGTTAAACAAACCCATGACTGTTTTCTGTGAAATAGTAAGGTTAAATAAACCCTTGCCTGTTTCCTGTGATATAATAAGGTTAAATAAACCCATGCATGTTTCCTGTGGTATAGTAAGGTTCAATAAACCCATGCCTGTTTTCTGTGATATAGTAAGGGTAAATAAACCCATGCCTGTGTCCTGTGATATAGTAAGGTTAAGTTAACCCGTGACTGGTTTCTGTGATATAGTAAGGGTAAATAAACCCATGCCTGTTTTCTGTGATATAGTAAGCTTAAATAAACCCATGACTGTCTTCTGTGATATAGTAAGGTTGAATAAACCCATGACTGTTTCCTGTGGTATAGTAAGGTTAAATAAACCCATGACTGTTTCCTGTGGTATAGTAAGGTTCAATAAACCCATGCCTGTTTTCTGTGGTATAGTAAGGTTAAATAAAGAAATAACCTATTATGATTCCACCGATAAAGCATTCCTTACGCAGAGTACGAAAAGGTCAGGTCACATTCAGATGAGGTCATGAAGCAGTTGGTTTCATTTCTCTCTTGTTTGTTTGTTTACATTTAGATAATAAACAAAAAAGTCGCCTGGAAAAGAGAGTCAAAAGTTAGGTCCCTGGAAAATGCAAAGCATTCACCAGGAGGCGTTAAAGTATGGTTTCCCTGGTTACCAATGTCACAGCGAATGTGTATAGATGTATTATTGTTGTTTCTTTGTTTATCAACCATATTAACCTACAACATCAATGTGTTGTCCTAATCAATGTTGGTGTCTGATTACGATAGTCAGGCCGTCTGAGATACTATATAGTATCCGTATCAAACTCAGGCCGTCTGAGATATACTATATAGTATCAGTATCAAACTCAGGCCGTCTGAGCTACTATATAGCATCCATATCAAACTCAGGCCGTCCGAGATATACTATATAGTATGTGTATCAAACTCAAGCCATCTGAGATATACTATAAAGTATCTGTATCAAACTCAGGCCACCTGAGATATACTATATAGTCTCCGTATCAACCTCAGGCCATCTGAGATATTCTATATAGTATCCGTATCAAACTCAAGCCATCTGAGATATACTATAAAGTATCTGTATCAAACTCAGGCCATCTGAGATACTATATAGTATCCGTATCAAACTCAGGCCGTCTGAGATACTATATAGTATCCATATCAAACTCAGGCCGTCTGAGATATACTATATAGTATCAGTATCAAACTCAGGCTGTCTGAGATACTATATAGTATCTGTATCAAACTCAGGCCGTCTGAGATATACTACATAGTATTCGTATCAAACTCAGGCCATCTGAGATATACTATATAGTATCTGTATCAAACTCAGGCCATCTGAGATATACTATATAGTATCGGTATCAAACTTAGGCCATCTGAGATATACTATATAGTATCTGTATCAAACTCAGGCCATCTGAGATATACTATATAGTATCGGTATCAAACTTAGGCCATCTGAGATATACTATATAGTATCTGTATCAAACTCAGGCCGTCTGAGATACTATATAGTATCCATATCTAACTCAGGCCATCTGAGATATACTATATAGTATCTGTATCAAACTCAGGCCGTCTGAGATACTATATAGTATCCATATCTAACTCAGGCCATCTGAGATATACTATATAGTATCGGTATCAAACTTAGGCCATCTGAGATATACTATATAGTATCTGTATCAAACTCAGGCCGTCTGAGATATACTATATAGTATCTGTATCAAACTCAGGCCGTCTGAGATATACTATATAGTATCCATATCTAACTCAGGCCATCTGAGATATACTATATAGTATCGGTATCAAACTTAGGCCATCTGAGATATACTATATAGTATCTGTATCAAACTCAGGACATCTGAGATACTATATACTATCCGTATCAAACTCAGGCCATCTGAGATATACTATATAGTATCAGTATCAAACTCAGGCCGTCTGAGATATACTATATAGTATCTGTATCAAACTCAGTCCATCTGAGATATACTATATACTATCCGTATCAAACTCAGGCCATCTGAGATGTACTATATAGTATCAGTATCAAACTCAGGCCGTCTGAGATATACTATATAGTATTCGTATCAAACTCAGGCCGTCTGAGATATACTATATAGTATTCGTATCAAACTCAGGCCATCTGAGATATACTATATAGTATCCATATCAAACTCAGTCTTTGCACAACATGTTACATGCATGGCATTTGGCATCTTTTGGTTTTGTTCTGTTGTCTTTTTTCACCTCCCACAGTACATGTTTATCTCTCTTAATTTCCGTCCTTGAAATGTATTTTATTTAGATGTTGCATGTAGATGAACAGGTAGGAAGTTGGAATACACAATCCAAACTGCGATGGATTCTCCTGGAAAATGCTCACCACACTCCCGGAGGAGGCAATATTAAAGTATGGTTTTTGTGTAACTCAAAATGATTTGAATTTTAGTGTTTTATTTTGATTTTCTCTTTGTTGAAATACAAAATTTTAACTACATGATAAGATATTAGAGAAATATATATATATATGATCTATATGTTGATGTGTGATTAACTGTTATTAATTTTACCCCTTCACAGTAGACAGAATTTTGTCTGCAAAACTCATGAAGGTTCTAAATTGTTCATCCAAATTTCATGAAACTTAACTGATGTAGTCAAACCCTTGAAAGATTCAGTTCAGTCTATATATATGTACAGAACCTGTGTACCACATCTGGTAGTTCAGTATATATATATGTACAGATCCTGTGTACCACATCTGGTAGTTCAGTCTATATATATGTACAGAACCTGTGTACCACATCTGCTAGTTCAGTCTATATATATGTACAGAACCTGTGCACCACATCTGGTAGTTCAGTCTATATATATGTACAGAACCTGTACACCACATCTGGTAGTTCAGTATATATATATGTACAGAACCTGTGCACCACATCTGGTAGTTCAGTCTATATATATGTACAGAACCTGTGTACCACATCTGGTAGTTCAGTATATATATATGTACAGAACCTGTGCACCACATCTGGTAGTCCAGTCTATATATATGTACAGAACCTGTGTACAACATCTGGTAGTTCAATCTATATATATGTACAGAACCTGTGTACCACATCTGGTAGTTCAGTATATATATATGTACAGAACCTGTGTACCACATCTGTTAGTTCAGTCTATATATATGTACAGAACCTGTGTACCCCATCTGGTAGTTCAGTCTATATATATGTACAGAACCTCTACACCACATCTGGTAGTTCAGTATATATATATGTACAGAACCTGTGCACCACATCTGGTAGTCCAGTCTATATATATGTACAGAACCTGTGTACAACATCTGGTAGTTCAATCTATATATATGTACAGAACCTGTGTACCACATCTGTTAGTTCAGTCTATATATATGTACAGAACCTGTGCACCACATCTGGTAGTCCAGTCTATATATATGTACAGAACCTGTGTACAACATCTGGTAGTTCAATCTATATATGTGTACAGAACCTGTGTACCACATCTGGTAGTTCAGTCAATATATATGTACAGAACCTGTGTACCACATCTGTTAGTTCAGTCTATATATATGTACAGAACCTGTCTACCACATCTGCTAGTTCAGTCTATATATATGTACAGAACCTGTGTACAACATCTGGTAGTTCAATCTATATATGTGTACAGAACCTGTGTACCACATCTGGTAGTTCAGTATATATATATGTCCAGAACCTGTGCACCACATCTGGTAGTTCAGTATATATATATGTACAGAACCTGTGTACCACATCTGTTAGTTCAGTCTATATATATGTACAGAACCTGTGTACAACATCTGGTAGTTCAATCTATATATGTGTACAGAACCTGTGTACCACATCTGGTAGTTCAGTCTATATATATGTACATATAGCAGTTAGGCAGTAACCATAGAATTTACTTTGTTTCAAAGTAGAAAATGTTGACATGTTATTAGGTAGAACAGAAAGAAAAATGTTCAGTCTCATACAACAGTCACAGAAAACTTACAGTGACATTTAAAATAGTTTTACAATGACTTTTCTTTTGATACCCATCCTATTTAGATATTAGATGAAAAAGTCACATGGAAAAAGGAGTCAAAAGTTGGATCAATGGAAAATGCTCGCCATGTACCTGGCGGTGGGAATCAAAGAGTATGCATTAGTTATTCTCAGTAAGCAGTAATGATAATTAAATCATTTACAAAACGTGGTGCTTTTATATTGAGTCAACAAAGAGAGGAGAGTCAATGACAACTGCAGGTGTCTGCATTTCAAACAGTGCCAAAATATATGTATGAGCGCATCATTTTCAAAACAGTCATATAGTTTTTCTTTCTCAATGTATCATCTCTTTGTACAACAGAATAACTATCTGTATGATGTTCAAATCTTTACTTTCAACTAGTAAATGAAGAGACGGACACAGAATACACTAAAATAATATCCTGTATCCGGGTTCTTTTTAGATAATAAATGAGCGAGTTTCCTGGAATACGGAGTCAAAAATAGGTTCTCTGGAAAACACTCGCCATGTACCAGGAGGTGGACATGCTCAAGTAAGGTTGAGTGATGTGTCTAACAAAATGGCTTTAATTATGTTTCCCTTTCGAAAGAAAGGAGACAAATAGTATTAGCACTGGTTCTTCTGGTTCTTGTTCTTGTTTTTCCAATATGATCTTGTTCGGGCCGTAATTTTGAAACCTTTCTTGATGAAAGTGGAAGTATACCAGCATCACCCATAGAAGATGTGCAGTGCACTGTCATTAGATCAATATGACCTTGACACAAAGTTGAAAGGTAAAATCTTGGGAACATCTTGTCCTGGCTGTACATTTAAAACCATTAAAGGTATCTCGATGAAACATGAAATTAACCTGTATCACTAATTGATAATGTGCAGTGCATTGTCATTGGGTCATTGTGACCTTGATCCCAGGGTAAAAGGTCAAATATGTGCAAATTTTTCAAGATCATCTAATCCGGGCTGTAACTTTAAAACATTTAGGATATCTAGACGATGTGCAGTGCAATGTCATGAGGTCATTATGACCTTGACCTCAAAGTCAAAGGTCAAATATGAGCAAATTTTTCAGATCTATCTTGTCTGGGATGTTTTTAGCTCACCTGCCCAAAGGGAAAGTGAGCTTATGCCATGGCGCAGTGTCCCTCGTCCGTCCGTCCATCTGTCCGTCTGTCCGTCCGTCCATCAACTTTTCCTTTAAAACGCTACTTGTCCTGAACAGCTCAGTAGATTTGGACTAGTGGTTTGGAACATCCTTAGGCCAAGGGGACTCAATTTTGTATAAACTCTGGGTCTGGCCCCCCTGGGGGCTGAGGGGCGGGGCCCAATTGGGGAAATATAGCAAATTCTTTAAAATCCTTCTTATTCTGTAGGAATGAAAGGATTTGTTCCATATTTGGTCTGAAGCATCCTTGGGGGAAGGGGAACACATGTTGTATAAACCGTGGGTCTGGCCCCTAAAATCCTTCTTCTTTTGTAGGAATGAAAAGATTTGTTCCATGCATGGATTTAGTCTGAATCATCTTTGGGTAAAGGGGAATCAACTTTGTATAAACTGTGGGTCTGACCCGGCCCCTGGGGCCTGAGGGTTGGAGCTCAATAGGAGAAACAAAATCCTTCTTATTCTGTAGGAATGAAAAGATTTGGTCCAGTTTTGGTCTGAAGCAATTTTGGGTGAAGGGGAATCAATTTTGTATAAACGGTGGGTCTGGCCCCCCTGGGGGCTGAGGGGCGGGGCCCAATAGGGGAAATATAGCAAATTCTTTAAAATCCTTCTTCTTTTGTAGGAATGAAAGGATTAGTTCCATATTTGATCAGAAGCATCCTTGGGTGAAGGGAAACAAATTTTGTATAAGCGGTGGGTCTGGCCCCCCAGGGGCCTGAGGGGCGGGGCCCAATGGGGAAACATAGCAAATTCTTTAAAATCCTTCTTCTTCTTTAGGAATGAAAGGATTTGTTCCATATTTGGCCTGAAGCATCCTTTGGTGAAGGGGAACCAATTTTGTATAACCGTGGGTCCGTAGCAGATTATTCTTTAAAATCCTTCTTCTTCTTTAGGAATGAAAGGATTTGTTACATATTTGGTCTGAAGCATCCTTTGGTGAAGGGGAACCAATTTTGTATAACCGTGGGTCCGTAGCAAATTATTCTTTAAAATCCTTCTTATTCTGTAGGAATTTTATAAACCTTTAAAATACCTAAAGGGACTCAATTTTGTTGGGTGAAGGGGAACCAATTTTGTAAAAACGGTGGGTGTGCCCCCCCCCTCCCCCCAACACACACACACACACACACAGGGGCCTGAGGGGCAGGGCCAACTAGAGGAAACATGAAGCATCCTTTGGTGAAGGGGAAATTTGTTTGTATAAACAGTAGGTGTGGCCCCCCTGGGACCTGAGGGGCGGGACCCAATAGGGAAATAGAGATAAAACATTTCAAACCCTTCTTCTGCTATAGGGATAAAGGGATTTCTTCTTCTGTACGAAGGACAGGATTTTGTTCAAATTTGGTATGAAGCATCCTTGGGTGAAGGGAAACCAATTTTGTATAAATGATGTGTCTATATATATAACCCCCCTAGAGGCAGAGAGGCAGGGCCCAATAGGGGAAGTAGAGGTAAAACCTTTAAAATCATTCTTCTGCCATAGGGATTAAGGGATTTTATCCTAATTTAGTCTGGAGCATCCTTGGGCCAAGGGGACTCAATTTTGTATAAGCACTGGGTGTGGTCTCCCAGGGGGCAGAAGGGCAGGGCCCTATAGAGAAATAGAGGTAAAACCTTTAAAACCCTTCTTCGACCAACGGGATAATAAGGGATATCATCCTTATTTAGTCTGGAGCATCCTTGGGGCAAGGGGGCTCATTTTTTTATAAACGGTGGGTATGACCCCCCCCCCTAGGGGCATAGGGGGGGGACTCTGTTTGAAGTTTGTTCTCGATATATCTCAAGTACTGTATGGATCTTTCTTAAATTTCATATGTACTTACAGCACCTACTATGGAGTGCTATATCTTTACTTCATACCAATTATTTTAAACATATTCAGGTGAGCGATACAGGCCCTCTGGTCCTCTTGTTTTGACACCATTTAAGATATTCCAATGAAACTTGAAGTATACCTGAATCACCCATAGGCGATGTGCACTACATGATCATTAGTTCATTGTGACTTTGACCTCAAGGTCAAAGATTAAAAAAGTCTAATTGTTTCAAACATTTAAAACTGTTGCCAATGAGTTATGCCCCTTTGATCAATTCCTGAAGCAGTGTCTGTTCTATATACCACAAGTATTTTTTAACGGATTAACTTTGAACTTAGTAGTAAGTTGATTTACTGTTTGAGCTGGTTGAATAGCTACCATCATTTGACTGTAATTTACTGAGTTATGCCCCCTGTATCAGTGGTTTGAATGTAATCACAATTATCTGACCATAATTGATAGAGTTATTTCCCTTGGTTTCATTAAAACAGTACTAACATGCATTCCGAGATGTTTTATTGTACTCGTTGTTCTACCAAGTAGGTTGAATTATTTCTTATTTAAAATCAGGTTTGAGTAGAAGTCATAGTGTTTTATCATCCTAGACATACAGTCATACATGTAGGCTGGATCTGCTGACTTACTCTGTATAATATATTTACAGACGCTAAATTAGTTCACTGCAAAATACTCATCATATACCTTTAGGTGGCAACCATAGAATACACTTTGTATTAAAGTAGAAAATGTTGACGTTATATTAATAGGAAGAACAGATAAATAAAATTTACATTCAGTCTCGTACAACGGAAACAAAAACCTTACAGTATTTTAAGTTCAAAATAATCTTACAATGACTTTTTTTCCAAATATCCATTCTGTTTAGATATTAGATGAAAAAGTCACATGGAAAAAGGAGTCAAAAGTTGGATCAATGAAAAATGCTCGTCATGTACCTGGCGGTGGGAATCAAAGAGTATGCATTAGTTATTCTCAATAAGCAGTAATGATACGATACATTTGTAGTCTGATATCAGGTGTACAAATTTATGAGTAGTCAATGGCAACATGTGTCAGTCTTTGTGTCTGAGTATATACTAGTGTGTCGGTCTTTGTGTCTGAGAATATACTAGTGTGTCGGTCTTTGTGTCTGAGAATATACTAGTGTGTCGGTCTTTGTGTCTGGGTATATACTAGTGTGTCGGTCTTTGTGTCCGAGTATATACTAGTGTGTCGGTCTTTGTGTCTTAGTATATACTAGTGTGTCTGTCTTTGTGTCTGAGTATATACTAGGGTGTCGGTCTTTGTGTCTGAGTATATACTAGTTCGGTCTTTGTGTCTGAGTATATACTAGTTCGGTCTTTGTGTCTGAGTATATACTAGTTTGTCGGTCTTTGTGTCTGAGTATATACTAGTTCGGTCTTTGTGTCTGAGTATATACTAGTTTGTCGGTCTTTGTGTCTGAGTATATACTAGTTTGTCGGTCTTTGTGTCTGAGTATATACTAGTTTGTCGGTCTTTGTGTCTGAGTATATACTAGTTTGTCGGTCTTTGTGTCTGAGTATATACTAGTTCGGTCTTTGTGTCTGAGTATATACTAGTTCGGTCTTTGTGTCTGAGTATATACTAGTTCGGTCTTTGTGTCTGAGTATATACTAGTGGGTCAGTCTTTGTGTCTGAGTATATACTCGTGTGTCTGTCTTTGTGTCTGAGTATATACTAGTGGGTCGATCTTTGTGTCTGAGTATATACTAGTGTGTCCGTGTTTGTGTCTGAGTATATATACTAGTGTGTCGGTCTTTGTGTCTAAGTATATACTAGTGTGTCTGTCTTTGTGTCTGAGTATATACTAGTGGGTCAGTCTTTGTGTCTGAGTATATACTAGTGTGTCTGTCTTTATGTCTGAGTATATACTAGTGTGTCAGTCTTTTTGTCTGAGTATATACTAGTGTGTCTGTCTTTATGTCTGAGTATATACTAGTGTGTCAGTCTTTTTGTCTGAGTATATACTAGTGTGTCCGTCTTTGTGTCTGAGTATATACTAGTGGGTCGATCTTTGTGTCTGAGTATATACTAGTGTGTCGTTCTTTGTGTCTGAGTATATACTAGTGTGTCGGTATTTGTGTCTGAGTATATACTAGTGTGTCGTTCTTTGTGTCTGAGTATATACTAGTGTGTCGTTCTTTGTGTCTGAGTATATACTAGTGTGTCCGTCTTTGTGTCTGAGTATATACTAGTGTGTCCGTCTTTGTGTCTGAGTATATACTAGTGGGTCAGTCTTTGTGTCTGAGTATATACTCGTGTGTCTGTCTTTGTGTCTGAGTATATACTAGTGTGTCTGAGTCAAAAGTTGGATCAATGAAAAATGCTCGTCATGTACCTGGCGGTGGGAATCAAAGAGTATGCGTTAGTTATTCTCAATAAGCAGTAATGATACGATACATTTGTAGTCTGATATCAGGTGTACAAATTTATGAGTAATCAATGGCAACATGTGTCAGTCTTTGTGTCTGAGAATATACTAGTGTGTCGGTCTTTGTGTCTGGGTATATACTAGTGTGTCGGTCTTTGTGTCCGAGTATATACTAGAGTGTCGGTCTTTGTGTCCGAGTATATACTAGTGTGTCGGTCTTTATGTCTGAGTATATACTAGTGTGTCAGTCTTTTTGTCTGAGTATATACTAGTGTGTCGGTCTATGTGTCTGAGTATATACTAGTGTGTCGGTCTATGTGTCTGAGTATATACTAGTGTGTCGGTATTTGTGTCTGAGTATATACTAGTGTGTCGGTATTTGTGTCTGAGTATATACTAGTGTGTCGTTCTTTGTGTCTGAGTATATACTAGTGTGTCTGTCTTTATGTCTGAGTATATACTAGTGTGTCTGTCTTTATGTCTGAGTATATACTAGTGTGTCAGTCTTTTTGTCTGAGTATATACTAGTGTGTCGGTCTATGTGTCTGAGTATATACTAGTGTGTCGGTATTTGTGTCTGAGTATATACTAGTGTGTCGTTCTTTGTGTCTGAGTATATACTAGTGTGTCCGTGTTTGTGTCTGAGTATATATACTAGTGTGTGGGTCTTTGTGTCTGAGTATATACTAGTGTGTCGTTCTTTGTGTCTGAGTATATACTAGTGTGTCAGTCTTTTTGTCTGAGTATATACTAGTGTGTCGGTCTATGTGTCTGAGTATATACTAGTGTGTCGGTATTTGTGTCTGAGTATATACTAGTGTGTCTGTCTTTATGTCTGAGTATATACTAGTGTGTCAGTCTTTGTGTCTGAGTCTATACTAGTGTGTCGGTCTTTGTGTCTGAGTATATACTAGTGTGTCCGTCTTTGTGTCTGAGTATATACTAGTGTGTCAGTCTTTGTGTCCGAGTATATACTAGTGTGTCGGTCTTTGTGTCCGAGTATATACTAGTGTGTCGGTCTTTGTGTCCGAGTATATACTAGTGTGTCGGTCTTTATGTCTGAGTATATACTAGTGTGTCGGTCTTTGTGTCTGAGTATATACTAGTGTGTCAGTCTTTGTGTCTTTGTATATACTAGTGTGTCGGTCTTTGTGTCTTTGTATATACTAGTGTGTTGGTCTTTGTGTCTGAGTATATACTAGTGTGTCGGTCTTTGTGTCTGAGTATATACTAGCATATGGAAAGGGAATTATAAAAGATGAAGTCAATGGAATCAAGTTGATGCAGAAAATAGAAATTCATTTTATGTAGTGTGTATGTATGTTTCATTTTTCTGGAAATATACTGCCAAACATTTCAGTCTGTAGAAAAAAGATACCTAGTACATTTGTATTTTAAGGAGGAAATTTCAAGCATACACGTTCATGATATATTGAGAGTTCTAAATCAAATTTATGAATATTGATAATTATTAAATCTCTTCTATATTTGTTATTTTCAACTGAGTCATTTGATTTTGCTCTGTCAGTATGATCTCTTTGTACAATAAAATGATTACACGTACAGTGTTAAAAACTGTTTACGATCAACTAGCAAATGAAGAAAAGGACGCAGACTACCTTGATCTTAAAACTTAAATGACATCCTGTATCCTGATTCTTTATAGATAATAAATGAGCGAGTTTCCTGGAATACAGAGTCAAAAATAGGTTCTCTGGAAAACACTCGCCATATACCAGGAGGTGGGCACGCTCAAGTAAGGTTGAGTGACGTGTCAATAACAAAATGGTTTTAAGTGATCAGTTTTTCCATTTGTTTTAACAGTTTGAACTTATTGTATAAGGAAATAAGATGAGTTATTTATCCATATGTTATCAGTAGTAAATGAGTTTTGAGAATAAAAAAGATACATTTGTATATTTGGTTTGAAGGTAAAAGAACTGAGCTAGAAATAAGGGATAGACAGGATATTAACATGTGCTTGTGACAATTTGCCATATATCCAACCATAAAGACACATGTGGTTTGAGTAAAAGTAATAGTGTTTTATCTTCTAAGACTTTTTGTACATGTAAGCTATTGACTACGGTACTCTGTAAAATATATTTACAGACACGAAATTAGTTCACTGCAAAAAACTCATCATAAACCTTTAATTGGAAATCATGGAATATACTGTGTATCAAAGTAGAAAATGTTGACGTTATATTAATAGATAAAAAAAAAAATCAATCTTGAACAACAGAAACAAAAACCTTACAATATTTTAAGTTCAAAATAATCTTACAAAGATTTTTTTCCAAACATCCATTTTGTTTAGATATTAGATGAAAAAGTCACATGGAAAAAGGAGTCAAAAGTTGGATCAATGGAAAATGCTCGCCATGTACCTGGCGGTGGGAATCAAAGAGTATGCATTAGTTATTCTCAATAAGCAGTAATGATAATTAAATTATTTTCAAAAGGGATGTGATTTATATAGGGTCAATGACAACTGCAGGTGTCTGTCTTTCAAAGTGAGCCTCAAAATATAATAACATGGATTCATTTTAGTATCAGTTTGTTTGTCTGATAAACCAATTAAAATAAAGCCAAGTGACTTTTCAGAGATGAATGTATTATATAACAGTTATGTACTTTAATGAAGAAAATAAAATTTGCTATTAATTAATGAATATACAGCTGTATATGTTTCATTTTATAGAATAACATTGAAGAAATTTTCCTGGAAATACCTGCCAATAATTAGGTCCATAGAAAATGTCTTCTATGTACCAATTGAGGAGGGAATTCTCAAGTAGGCATTTTGATGAAGATATCGACAGTTCTAAATTAAAGTTATAAACATTAATACTTATTACATTTCTGAACTGTCTTTATTTGATTTTGCTCTGTCAGTATGATCTCTTTGAACAATAAAATCATTACACGTACAATGTTTAAATCTGTTTACTAGCAAATGAAGAAAAGGACACAGAATACCTTGTTCTTAAAACTCAAATGATTTCCCTTATCCTGGTTCTTTTTAGATAATAAATGAGCGAGTTTCCTGGAATACGGAGTCTAAAATAGGTTCTCTGGAAAACACTCGCCATGTACCAGGGGGTGGACATGCTCAAGTAAGGTTGATTAGTCAAAATACTAAAAAGACTCGCTCTGAAGAATAAAAAGTTTTAGAACTAGCCATTGTTTTTATAAAGTGCTAGAAAGTTGAAAAAAGCCACATTAATCATGTAAACACCTTCATGTTCCATGGGTCTCTTGTTTCTTTTGTTGCATAAAATTGTAGATTTTTTTGGAAAATTGGCAAAAATTAGGGACCTAGGAAATGAAGAAAATAACACAGAATACATTGATTTTTAAAACTAGATGATATCCCTTATCCTGGTTCTTTTTAGATAATAAATGAGCCAGTTTCCTGGAATACAGAGTCAAAATTAGGTTCTCTGGAAAACACTCACCATATACCAGGAGGTGGGCACGCTCAAGTAAGGTTGAGTGATGTGTCTAACAAAATGGATTTAGTTAAGTGATCATTTTTTTCACAATTTTTTAACAGTTTGAACTTATTGTATTAGGAAATTAAATAAGTTACAAACCCATATGTTATAAGTTGTAAATGAGTTTTTAGAATAAAAAAGAAACATATGTATATTTGGTTTGAAGGTAAAAGAATAAGGGATAGACAGGATATTAACATGTGCTTGTGACAATTTGCCATATATCCAACCATAAAGACACATGTGGTTTGAGTAAAAGTAATAGTGTTTTATCTTCTAAGACTTTTTGTATAAGTTATACATTTTCATAAATGTTAAATTCTGTTTCTATATTTGTTGTTTCCAACTGAGTTATACATCACTTGCTTCATCAATTATAATGTTAAAATTCATTTACTATCAACTAGTAATTACTAGTTCAAGAAAAAGACAAAGAATATATTATTCTCCAAACATAAATGACATCCCTTATCCTGGTTCTTTATAGATAATAAATGAGCGAGTTTCCTGGAATACGGAGTCTAAAATAGGTTCTCTGGAAAACACTCGCCATGTACCAGGGGGTGGACATGCTCAAGTAAGGTTGATTAGTCAAAATACTAAAAAGACTCGCTCTGAAGAATAAAAGTTTTAGAACTAGCCATTGTTTTTATAAAGTGCTAGAAAGTTGAAAAAAGCCACATTAATCATGTAAACACCTTCAGGTTCCATGGGTCTCTTGTTTCTTTTGTTGCATAAAATTGCAGATTTTTTTGGAAAATTGGCAAAAATTAGGGACCTAGGAAATGAAGAAAATAACACAGAATACATTGATTTTTAAAACTAGATGATATCCCTTATCCTGGTTCTTTTTAGATAATAAATGAGCCAGTTTCCTGGAATACAGAGTCAAAATTAGGTTCTCTGGAAAACACTCGCCATGTACCAGGAGGTGGACATGCTCAAGTAAGGCTGAGTGACGTGTCAATAACAAAATGGATTTAAGTGTTCAGTTTTTTACAGTGTTTAACTAAGTTTAAACTTATTGTGTTAGGATACATGATAAGTTATTAATCAATATGTTTTCATTTTTTTTCCTTTTTTTCCCAGAAAGTTTATTTTTTGTGTACATTTTGTTGGCAGGTAGAATGAACTGAGCCACAAATTAGGGATAGGGGGTGTTAAGAGGCTTGTGACATGCCATAGATCAATCCACCAACACGCTGGTTTGAGTAAAAGATAACCAAGTGTTTTTCTTCCCAAGACTTGCAATGTATGTAAGTCTGAACTAAAGTATCTTTCATGTATAACTTATAAATTCAAACAGTCCTAATGAAAAACATAATGCACAAACTTTTTTGAATGTTTTTTTTTAAGAATCTTTGCTAAAATGATAGATAATTAAACTGATAGATAGTACGTGTTAACACATTCTAAGTTTCTTGATTAATTGAGCTCCTTAAAATTCAGGTGGGCTATTTGGGCATACCTTAAAGTACAACCTCGTTGTGACGGCGTCCTGAGGAGTCGCAAAGTATTTCTTAAGTCCTCATGGCTCATACTACTGTTAATGGAAAGGATAAAGAATGAACCCACGTCTCACAGAACACGTATGGCTTGTAGATTAGTCAATACCACATACTTTAGTATTAATTAATTAAGATCTACATGAACATCTACTTGTGACAGCACCAGGTATATAAAGCAAGAAAGACACTAGTTTTGGTGAGATATAGCATAGTATTTTATTTTCTAAGACTTGCAACATCTGTAATGAATGCTAGTTCAGACTCCTGTCAAACAACAAAAGTGAATAATAGTTCAGGCTCCTGTCAAACAACGAAAGTGAATACTAGTTCAGGCTCCTGTCAAACATCAAAAGTGAATAATAGTTCAGACTCCTGTCAAACAACAAAAGGGAATGCTAGTTCAGGCTCCTGTCAAACAACAAAAGGGAATACTAGTTCAGACTCCTGTCAAACAACAAAAGTGAATAATAGTTCAGACTCCTGTCAAACATCAATAGTGAATAATAGTTCAGACTCCTGTCAAACAACGAAAGTGAATGCTAGTTCAGGCTCCCGTCAAACAACGAAAGTGAATGCTAGTTCAGGCTCCTGTCAAACATCAAAAGTGAATAATAGTTCAGGCTCCTGTCAAACATCAAAAGTGAATAATAATTCAGACTTCTGTCAAACAACAAAAGTGAATGCTAGTTCAGACTCCTGTCAAACAACAAAAGTGAATGCTAGTTAAGGCTCCCGTCAAACAACAAAAGTGAATAATAGTTCAGACTCCTGCCAAACATCAATAATGAATAATAGTTCAGACTCCTGTCAAACAACAAAAGTAAATAATAGTTCAGACTCCTGTCAAACAACAAAAGGGAATAATAGTTCAGACTCCTGTCAAACAACAAAAGGGAATGCTAGTTCAGGCTCCTGTCAAACAACAAAAGGGAATACTAGTTCAGACTCCTGTCAAACAACAAAAGGGAATGCTAGTTCAGGCTCCTGTCAAACAACGAAAGTGAATGCTAGTTAAGGCTCCCGTCAAACAACAAAAGTGAATAATAGTTCAGACTCCTGCCAAACATCAATAATGAATAATAGTTCAGACTCCTGTCAAACAACAAAAGTAAATAATAGTTCAGACTCCTGTCAAACAACGAAAGTGAATAGTAGTTCAGTGAATGCTAGTTCAGGCTCCTGTCAAACAACGAAAGTGAATGCTAGTTAAGGCTCCTGTCAAACATCAAAAGTGAATAATAGTTCAGACTTCTGTCAAACAACAAAAGTGAATACTAGTTCAGACTCCTGTCAAACAACGAAAGTGAATAGTAGTTCAGACTTCTGTCAAACAACAAAAGTGAATAATAGTTCAGACTTCTGTCAAACAACAAAAGTGAATAATAGTTCAGACTCCTGTCAAACATCAATAGTGAATAATAGTTCAGACTTCTGTCAAACAGCAAAAGTGAATAGTAGTTCACAGAGAATCCTGGTTACTCTCATAGAAGTGGTCATTTCAAAGTAGGAACAACAGTTTAATACTGACAAGGATTGGTGACAAACTTGATTTGTTTGTTTTATTATAATTATTTTGGGTGTGACTAACTTGAAACAATTTGTTGTACATATATACCGTCAAAGTTATCACATGTTGTTATTTGTGTGAGTAACACTGGTGTTTTGGATGCTGTGCTTTAAAGATTTAAATGATTTTATAATTTCCATATTACATAAAACTTTGATCCATTAAGATTTTCACTAACTTTGTCCAGGGCATATCTTCTATACTGTTTCACCTTGAGTAACCAGATTTGGTGTGGAAGGACATTTTGGGATGGCAGAGTGCAAAAAGTAGGTCACTATGACCTCGCTGTGACCTAAGCTTCCTAACATAAGTGTACTGTTTGTTAGATAAAAAAATCATTACTCGTGAGGGACTATGGATTGCCTTGCAGTAGTTTTACCTTGTCATATATTTTTTACTTGAAAAAACTGAAAGTATTATGAAAAAATTCCTTAATGGTTGAAACTTTCACAACATGATATATCCTTGTTGAAAAGCAAAAAGCATGGGATTAACAGAAATGTTCAGTGAATCAATTTTTTTAGTACTTTATCACTGCATCTTTTGTGATGGCTAGTATAAAGGTAAGTAGAAAGCTATCTAATTGTCACAGTAGAATTTACATGAAAGGATTTTCTACAATGCAGCTATTTCCAACTTCCATTTAAAATACTGTATGGCAGGTTTATAATTTCTGTATTACCACAGATTATAGACCTAGTTACTGTATGGCAGGTTTATAATTTCTGTATTAGCACTGATTATAGACCTAGTTACTGTATGTCTGGCTTATAATATCTGTATTACCACAGATTATAGACCTAGTTACTGTATGGCAGGTTTATAATTTCTGTATTACCACAGATTATAGACCTAGTTACTGTATGACTAGTTTTTAATTTCTGTATTACCACAGATTATAGACCTAGTTACAGTATGGCTAGTTTATAATATCTGTATTACCACAGATTATAGACCTAGTTACTGTTTGTCTGGTTTATAATATCTGTATTACCACAGATTATAGACCTAGTTACTGTATGGCAAGTTTATAATTTCTTTATTACCACAGATTATAGACTGTGTTTCAGTATGACTAGTTTTTAATTTCTGTCCTACCACAGATTATAGACCTAATTACTGTATGACTAGTTTTTAATTTCTGTCCTACCACAGATTATAGACCTAATTACTGTTTGTCTTGTTTCTCATATCTGTATTACCACAGACTATAGACCTAGTTACTGTATGGCAGGGTTATAATTTCTGTATTACCATAGATTATAGACCTAGTTACAGTATGGCTAGTTTTTAATTTCTGTATTACCACAGATTATAGACCTAGTTACTGTATGGCTAGTTTATAATTTCTGTATTACCACAGATTATAGACCTAGTTACAGTATGGCTAGTTTTTAATATCTGTATTACCACTGATTATTGACCTAGTTTCTGTATGTCTGGTTTATAATTTCTGTATTACAACAGATTATAGACCTAGGTACTGTTTGTCTGGTTTATAATATCTGTATTACCACAGACTATAGACCTAGTTACTGTATGGCAGGTTTATAATTTCTGTATTAACACAGATTATAGACCTAGTTACTGTATGGCTAGTTTATAATTTCTGTATTACCACAGATTATAGACCTAGTTACTGTTTGTCTGGTTTATAATATCTGTATTACCACATATTATTGACCTAGTTACTGTATGGCAGGTTTATAATTTCTGTATTACCACAGATTATAGACCTAGTTACTGTATGTCTGGTTTATAATATCTGTTTTACCACAGATTATAGACCTAGTTACTGTATGGCAAGTTTATAATTTCTGTATTCACACAGATTATACACCTAGTTACTGTATGTCTGGTTTATAATTTCTGTATTACCACAGATTATAGACCTAGTTACAGTATGGCTAGTTTACAATTTCTGTATTACCACTATTCAAAGACCTAGTTACAGTATGGCTAATTGATAATATCTGTATTACCACTGATTATAGACCTAGTTACTGTATGGCAGGTTTATAATTTCTGTATTACCACAGATTATAGACCTAATTACTGTATGGCTAGTTTATCATTTCTGTATTACCACTGATTATAGACCTAGTTACAGTATGGCTAGTTTATAATATCTGTATTACCACTGATTATAGACCTAGTAACTTTATGTCTGGTTTAAAATTTCTGTATTACCACTGATTATAGACCTAGTTACTGTTTGTCTGGTTTAAAATTTCTGTATTACAACAGATTATAGATCTAGACCTAGTTACAATATGGCTGGTTTATAATTTCTGTATTACCACAGATTATAGACCTAGTTACTGTATGGCAGGTTTATAATTTCTGTATTACCACAGATTATGGACCTAGTAACTTTATTTGTGGTTTATAATTTCTGTATTACCACAGATTATAGACCTAGTTACTGAATGTCTGGTTTATAATTTCTGTATTACCAGTTGTTGGATGAAGAGAAGTGATTTATGTTCCTTGTTTGTAGTGAAATAATTTTTTAATCACATAACATCATATTTTCATATTCATTACTGATTTTAAGAAGACAAAAAACGCTGAGAACTAAAACCATACTTGTTATTAAACATGTCTGTTTACTTTGATTTAATGTATCTTTCTTATATTCAATTTTTCAGATAGCAGTGCTTAATAATCAGCTTAGCTTAATCACTAAGTTTGATCATCGTTGGTGTTGTTTTGTTCTTAATCCAGAATATATGTGTATAGTGTAGGAACATATACAAAGTAGTTAGACTTTTTTGAAGCGTGGGTATCAATGAGATAAAAGTGTAAAAACTTCACACTGAGTTGTACTAGGGGAGATAACTGTGAAGAAGAAAAACTTTCTAATAATAAAATACTGTTTCCATACTTGGTGACTTAATTTATCAGTTAATTCTCAAATGTTTGGCTTCAACAACAAATAACTAGGTATATCTATAGGACTCTACATATTTTGGTGGACAAGTACATTTCTCATTGTTGCCTGGATCCTTTTTGTTCCTGCTAATATTCACAAGGTTCACTGATTGATGGTAACGTTTGTCTAAGGTTTAACATTATTAAACTATCAGAATAGCATGCTATATTTGCTTACATGACAACAGAGACATGTTGTTAAATTCAATTTCTGAAAATACAAACTATTAGAAATAAGTCTCCTTTTTTATTGGGTATCCACTTCCCTTAATATAGGGTATCCACTTCCCTTAATATAGGGAGCCTAACCCCTTTATATAGGGAAACCTAATCCCTTTATATGGGTATCCACATCCCTTTATATAGGTATCCACATCCCTTTATATAGGGTATCCACATCCCTTTATATAGGGTATCCACATCCCTTTATATAGGGAGCCTAACCCCTTTATATAGGGTATCCACATCCCTTTATATAGGGTATCCACATCCCTTTATATAGGGTATCCACATCCCTTTATATAGGGTATCCACATCCCTTTATATAGGGTATCCACATCCCTTTATATAGGGTATCCACATCCCTTTATATAGGGTATCCACATCCCTTTATATAGGGTATCCACATCCCTTTATATAGGGTATCCACATCCCTTTATATAGGGTATCCACATCCCTTTATATAGGGTATCCACATCCCTTTATATAGGGTATCCACATCCCTTTATATAGGGTATCCACATCCCTTTATATAGGGTATCCACATCCCTTTATATAGGGTATCCACATCCCTTTATATAGGGTATCCACATCCCTTTATATAGGGTATCCACATCCCTTTATATAGGGTATCCACATCCCTTTATATAGGGTATCCACATCCCTTTATATAGGGTATCCACATCCCTTTATATAGGGTATCCACATCCCTTTATATAGGGAGCCTAACCCCTTTATATAGGGTATCCACATCCCTTTATATAGGGAGCCTAACCCCTTTATATAGGGTATCCACATCCTTTTATATAGGGTATCCACATCCCTTTATATAGGGTATACACATCCCTTTATATAGGGTATCCTAACCCCTTTATATAGGGTATCCTAATCCCTTTATATGGGTATCATCATCCTTTTATATAGGGTTTCCACATCCCTTTATATAGGGTATCCACATCCCTTTATATAGGGAGCCTAACCCCTTTATATAGGGTATCCACATCCCTTTATATAGGGTATCCACATCCCTTTATATAGGGTATCCTAACCCCTTTATATAGGGTATCCTAATCCCTTTATATGGGTATCATCATCCTTTTATATAGGGTTTCCACATCCCTTTATATAGGGTATCCTACCACAGATTATAGACCTACCTAACCCCTTTATATAGGGTATCCTAATCCCTTTCTATGGGTATCCACATCCCTTTATATAGGGTATCCTAACCCCTTTATATAGGGTATCCCAATCCCTTTATATGGGTATCATCATCCTTTTATATAGGGTTTCCACATCCCTTTATATAGGGTTTCCACATCCCTTTATATAGGGTATTAACTTCCCTTAATATAGGGTATCCTAACCCCTTTATATAGGGTATCCACATCCCTTTATATAGGGTATCCTAATCCCTTTATATGGGTATCCACATCCCTTTATATAGGGTATCCTAACCCCTTTATATAAGGTATCCTAATCCCTTTATATAAGGTATCCTAATCCCTTTATATGGGTATCATCATCCTTTTATATAGGGTATCCTAATCCCTTTATATGGGTATCATCATCCTTTTATATAGGGTATCCTAATCCCTTTATATAGGGTTTCCACATACCTTTATATAGGGTATCCACATCAGAATTTGCTTCTTCATCTTTAGCACGAAAATAAGAAACTGTTATTGATATGAACTGATATTCATTCTCATAAGAGATATATCATTAAGAACTGTGAAGTAGTTTTATGTGTGATTTACGTTTCAGATTGAGACTGCCAAGCTAGACTTTAAAGGAAAGGCTATATCCAAGGTGGGATCTAAAGATAACATGGATCATAAAGCGGGCGGAGGGGACAAGAAGGTACTCCTTGGGTGCTCTCTGACGTCCAATACTTCATCCTACTTAAATCTTTATATACAGTAGTTAGGATATTCTACCACAATCTTCGTATCAATATTAAGAATATCCTATCTCAATCCTCATATCCAGTATTTAGGATATCCTACCTCAATTTTCATATACAGTATTTAGGATATCTCACCTCAATCCTCATATCCAATATTTAGGTGATCCTACCTCAATCTTAATATCCAATATTTAAGATATTCTACCTCAATCTTAATATCCAGAATTTAGGTGATCCTATCTAAATGTTCATTTCCAGTATTTAGGATATCCCACCTCAATCTTCATAAACAGATCTAAGGATATCCAACCTTAATCTTAATATCCAATATTAAATATATTCTACCTCAACCTTTATATCCAGTATTAAGGATATCCTACCTCAATCTTCATATGCAGTATGTAGGATATCCTACCTCAATCTTCATATTCATTATTTAGGAAATCCTACCTCAATCCTCATGGCCAGTATTTAGGATATCCCACCTCAATCCTCATATGCAGTATTTAGGATATCCTAACTCAATCTTCATATTCAGTATTTAGGAAATCCTACCTCAATCTTCATATCCAGTATTTAGATGATCCTATCTAAATCTTCATTTCCAATATTAAGGATATCCTACCTCAATCTTCATATGCAGTATTAAGGTGATCCTATCTAAATCTTCATTTCTAGTATTAAGGATATCCTACCTCAATCTTCATATCCAGTATTTAGGTGATCCTATCTAAATCTTCATTTCCAATATTAAGGATATCCTACCTCAATCTTCATATGCAGTATTAAGGTGATCCTATCTAAATCTTCATTTCCAATATTAAGGATATCCTACCTCAATCTTCATATCGGATATCCCACCTCAATCCACATATCCAGTATTTAGGATATCCCACCTCAATCCTCATATGCAGTATTTAGAATATCCTACCTCAATCTTAATATCCAGTATTTAGGTGATACTGTCTAAATCTTCATTTCCAGTATTTAGGATATCCCACCTCAATCCACATATCCAGTATTTAGGATATCCCACCTCAATCCTCATATACAGTATTGAGGATATCCCACCTCAATCTTCATATACAGTATTTAGGATATTCTACCTCAATCTTAATATCCAGTATTTAGGTGATACTGTCTAAATCTTCATTTCCAGTATTTAGGATATCCTACCTCAATTCTCATATTCAGTATTTAGGAAATCCCACCTCAATCTTCATGTACAGTATTTAGGATATCCTAACTCAATCTTCATATTCAGAATTCAGGATATCCTACCTAAATCTACATATCCAGTATTAAGGTGATCCTATCTAAATCTGCAGTTCCAGTATTAAGGATGTCCTACCTCAATCTTTTTATCCAGTATTTAGGTTATCCTACCTCAATCTTTTTATCCAGTATTTAGGTGATCCTGTCTAAATCTTCATTGCCAGTATTTAGGATATCCCCCCTCAATCCTCATATGCAGTGTTTAGGATATCCTACCTCAATCTTCATATTCAGTATTCAGGATATCCTACCTCAATCTACATATCCAGTATTAAGGTGATCCTATCTAAATCTTCATTTCCAGTATTAAGGATATCCCACCTCAATCCTCATATGCAGTATTGAGGATATCCCACCTCAATCTTCATATACAGTATTTAGGATATTCTACCTCAATCTTAATATCCAGTATTTAGGTGATCCTGTCTAAATCTTCATTTCCAGTATTTAGAATATCCTACCTCAATCTTCATATCCAGTCTTTAGGATATCCCACCTCAATCCTCATATGCAGTATTTAGGATATCCTAACTCAATCTTCATATTCAGTATTTAGGAAATCCTACCTCAATCGTCATATTCAGTATTTAGGTGATCCTATCTAAATCTTCATTTCCAGTATTAAGGATATCCTACCTCAATCTTCATATCCAGTATTTAGGGTATTCCATCTCAATCCTCATATGCAGTATTTAGGATATCCTACCTCAATCTTCATATACAGTATTTAGGATATCCTACCTCAATCTTTATATTCAGTATTTATGAAATCCTACCTCAATCTTAATATCCAGTATTAAGGATATCCCACCTCAATCCTCATATCCAGTATTTAGGATATCCTACCTCAATCTTCATAAAAAGTATTTAGGATATCTACCTCAATCTTCATATGAAGTATTTAGGATATCCCACCTCAATCCTCATATACAGTATTTAGGATATCCTACCTCAATCTTTATATTCAGTATTTAGGAAATCCTACCTCAATCCCAATATCCAGTATTTAGGTGATCCTGTCTAAATCTTCATTTCCAGTATTTAGGATATCCTACCTCAATCTTCATATCCAGTCTTTAGGATATCTACCTCAATCTTCATATACAGTATTTAGGATATCTCACCTCAATCCTCATATGCATATTTAGGATATCCTACCTCAATCTTTATATTCAGTATTTAGGATATACCACCTCAATTATCATATTCAGTATTTAGGATATCCTACCTCAATCTTCATAAACAGTACTAAGGATATCCTACCTTAATCTTCATATCCAGTATTTAGGATGTCCCACCTCAATCTTCATATCCAGTATTTAGGTGATCCTATCTAAATCTTCATTTCCAGTATTAAGGATATCCTACCTCAATCTTCATATCCAGTATTTAGGATATCCTACCTCAATCTTCATATCCAGTCTTTAGGATATGCCACCTCAATCCTCATATGAAGTATTTAGGATATCCTACCTCAATCTTTATATTCAGTATTGAGGAAATCCTACCTCAATCTTCATATCCAGTATTTAGGTGATCCTATCTAAATGTTAATTTCCAGTATTTAGGATATCCTACCTCAATCTTCATATCCAGTCTTTAGGATATGCCACCTCAATCCTCATATGAAGTATTTAGGACCCCCTACCTCAATCTTTATATTCAGTATTGAGGAAATCCTACCTCAATCTTCATATCCAGTCTTTAGGATATCTACCTCAATCTTCATATACAGTATTTAGGATATCCCACCTCAATCCTCATATGCAGTATTTAGGATATCCTACCTCAATCTTCATATCCAGTATTTGGGATATCCTACCTCAATTCTCATATTCAGTATTTAGGATATCCTACCTCAATCTTCATAAACAGTACTAAGGATATCCTACCTCAATCTTCATATCCAGTATTTAGGATATCCCACCTCAATCCTCATATGCAGAATTTAGGATATCCCACCTCAATCTTCATATTCAGTATTTAGGAAATCCTACCTCAATCTTCATATTCAGTATTTAGGAAATCGTACCTCAATCTTCATATTCAGTATTTAGGAAATCCTAGCTCAATCTTCATATTCAGTATTTAGGAAATCGTACCTCAATCTTCATATTCAGTATTTAGGAAATCCTACCTCAACCTTCATATCCAGTATTTAGGTGATCCTTTCTAAATCTTCATTTCCAGTATTAAGGATATCCTACCTCAATCTTCATATACAGTATTTGGGATATCCTACCTAAATTCTCATATTCAGTATTTAGGAAATCCTACCTCAATCTTCATATCCAGTATTTAGGTTATCCTATCTAAATCTTCATTTCCAGTATTAAGGATATTCTACCTCAATCTTAGTATCCAGAATTTAGGTGATCCTGTCTAAATGTTCATTTCCAGTATTTAGGATATCCCACCTCAATCTTCATATACAGTATTTGGGATATCCTACCTGAATTCTCATATTCAGTATTTAGGATATCCTACCTCAATCTTCATAAACAGTACTAAGGATATCCAACCTTAATCTTAATATCCAGTATTTCGGATATCCTACCTCAATCTTAATATCCAGTATTTAGGTGATCCTGTCTAAATCTTCATTTCCAGTATTAAGGAGATATCCTACCTCACTCTTCATATCCAGTATTTAGGTGATCCCGTCTAAATCTTCATTTCCAGTATTTAGGATATCCTATCTCCATCTTCATATCTAATACATTTAGGATATCCTACCTCAATCTTTTTATCAAGTATTTAGGATATTCTACCTCAATCCTCATATACAGTATTTAGGATATCCTACCTCAATCTTAATATCCAGTATTTAGGATATCCCACCTCAATCCTCATGTACAGTATTTAGGAAATCCTACTTCAATCCTCATATACAGTATTTAGGATATCCTACCTCAATCTTAATATCCAATATTTAGGATATCCTATCTCAATCTTCATATCTAATACATTTAGGATATCCTCCCTCAATCTTTTTATCCAGTATTTAGGATATCCTACCTCAATCCTCATATTCAGTATTTAGGATATCCTACCTCAATCTTTTTATCCAGTATTTAGGATATCCCACCTCAATCCTCATATTCAGTATTTAGGATATCCTCCCTCAATCTTTTTATCCAGTATTTAGGATATCCTACCTCAATCCTCATATTCAGTATTTAGGATATCCTACCTCAATCTTTTTATCCAGTATTTAGGATATCCTACCTCAATCCTCATATTCTGTATTTAGGATATCCTACCTCAATCCTCATATTCAGTATTTAGGATATCCTACCTCAATCTTGCCGCAACAGTATCTGTGCAGTGATATATAATACAATTGTATATCTTTCTCCTCAGATTGAAACAAAGAAGCTAGATTTCAAGGAAAAGGCTTCATCAAAAGTTGGTTCCAAAGACAATGTTACCCATAGGCCTGGGGGAGGAGATAAAAAGGTAGGTTTGATACAACCTTCACTGTCAGCTGGAACGAGAGTTATAGTGTTGTTACATTCCATGATGTACTAAACAGTGATTATGTAGTAAAAGCATTGTTATGTTGTATTGAACAGATCGTGATGAGTGTGTGACATTTATTTCCTGTAAATTGTTACATCATGGGATGCTTTTAATGCCATCCAACACCAGGAGAGCTACAATGATGTACATGTATGTGTCGACCTGTTACTTGTACTCTCAATGACGTATGTGTTTGTGTCGACCTGCCTGTAAATTGTTACATCATGGGATGCTTTTAATGCCATCCACCACCAGGAGAGCTACAATGATGTACATGTATGTGTCGGCCTGTTACTCGTACTCTCAATGACGTATGTGTTTGTGTCGACCTGCCTGTAAATTGTTACATCATGGGATGCTTTTAATGCCATCCACCACCAGGAGAGCTACAATGATGTACATGTATGTGTCGGCCTGTTACTCGTACTCTCAATGACGTATGTGTTTGTGTCGACCTGCCTGTAAATTGTTACATCATGGGATGCTTTTAATGCCATCCACCACCAGGAGAGCTACAATGATGTACATGTATGTGTCGGCCTGTTACTCGTACTCTCAATGACGTATGTGTTTGTGTCGACCTGCCTGTAAATTGTTACATCATGGGATGCTTTTAATGCCATCCAACACCAGGAGAGCTACAATGATGTACATGTATGTGTCGGCCTGTTACTCGTACTCTCAATGACGTATGTGTTTGTGTCGACCTGCCTGTAAATTGTTACATCATGGGATGCTTTTAATGCCATCCAACACCAGGAGAGCTACAATGATGTACATGTATGTGTCGACCAGTTACTTGTACTCTCAATGACGTATGTGTTTGTGTCGACCTGCCTGTAAATTGTTACATCATGGGATGCTTTTAATGCCATCCACCACCAGGAGAGCTACAATGATGTACATGTATGTGTCGACCAGTTACTTGTACTCTCAATGACGTATGTGTTTGTGTTGTTCTGTTACTTGTACTCTCAATGATGTACATGTGGGTGTCGACCTGTTACTTGTACTCTCAATGACGAATGTGAAGGGGTTGACCTGTTACTTGTACTCTCAATGATGTACGTGTAGGTGTTGACCTGTTACTTGTACTCTCAACGACGTATGTGTAGGTGTTGACCTGTTACTTGTACTCTCAATGACGTATGTGTATGTGTCGTCCTGTTACTTGTACTCTCAATGATGTATGTGTAGGTGTTGACCTGTTACCTGTACTCTCAATGACATATGTGTAGGTGTCGACCTGTTACTTGTACTCTCAATGATGTACATGTTTGTGTTGACCTGTTACTTGTACTCTTGTACTCTCAATGATGTTTGTGTAGGTGTTGACCTGTTACCTATACTCTCAATGACATATGTGTAGGTGTCGACCCGTTACTTGTACTCTCAATGACATATGTGTAGGTGTCGACCTGTTACGTGTACTCTCAATGATGTATATGTAGGTGTCGACCTGTTGCTTGTACTCTCAATGATGTTCATGTAGGTGTCGACCTGTTGCTTGTACTCTCAATGATGTATATGTAGGTGTCGACCTGTTGCTTGTACTCTCAATGATGTACATGTTTTTGTCAACCTGTTACTTGTACTCTCAATGATGTACATGTATGTGTCGATCTGTTACTTGTACTCTCAATGATGTATGTTTTTGTGTTGTCCGGTTACTTGTACTCTCAATGACGTATGTGTATGTGTCGACCTGTTACTTGTACTCTCAATGATGTATGTGTAGGTGTTGACCTGTTACTTGTACTCTCAATGACGTATGTGGAGGTGTCGACCTGTTACTTGTACTCTCAATGATGTACATGTTTGTGTTGTGTCGACCTGTTACCTGTACTCTCAATGACGTATGCGTTTGTTTCGACCTGTTACTTGTACTCTCAATGATGTATGTGTAGGTGTCGACCTGTTACTTGTACTCTCAATGATGTACATGTAGGTTACTTGTACTCTCAATGATGTACATGTTTGTGTCGACCTGTACTTGTACTCTCAATGAGGTATGTGTACGTGTCGCCCTGTTACTTGTACTCTCAATGATGTACATGTTTGTGTCGACCTGTTACTTGTACTCTCAATGAGGTATGTGTACGTGTCGACCTGTTACTTGTACTCTCAATGATGTACATGTATGTGTTGACCTGTTACTTGTACTCTCAATGACGTATGTGTAGGTGTCGCCCTGTTACTTGTACTCTCAATGATGTACATGTATGCGTTGCCCTGTTACTTGTACTCTCAATGACGTATGTGTATGTGTTGACCTGTTACTTGTACTCTCAATGATGTATGTGTAGGTTTCGACCTGTTACTTGTACTCTCAATGATGTATGTGTAGGTGTCGTCCTGTTACTTGTACTCTCAATGACGTATGTGTAAGTGTCGGCCTGTTACTTGTACTCTCAATGACGTATGTGTAGGTGTCGCCCTGTTACTTGTACTCTCAATGACGTAGATGTTTTTGTCGACCTGTTACTTGTTCTCTCAATGATGTATGTGTATGTGTCGACCTGTTACTTGTACTCTCAATGATGTATGTGTAGGTGTCGTCCTGTTACCTGTACTCTCAATGATGTACATGTAGGTGTCGATCTGTTACTTGTACTCTCAATGATGTATGTGTAGGTGTCGACCTGTTACTTGTACTCTCAATGATGTATGGGTAGGTGTCGACCTGTTACTTGTACTCTCAACCTGTACTCTCAATTATGTACATGTAGGTGTCGATCTGTTACTTGTACTCTCAATGCTGTATGTGTAGGTGTCGACCTGTTACTTGTAGTCTCAATGACGTGCATGTATGTGTTGTCCTGTTACTTGTACTCTCAATTGATGTACATGTTTTTGTCAACCTGTTACTTGTTCTCTCAATGATGTATGTGTAGGTGTCGACCTGTTACTTGTACTCTCAATGACGTGCATGTATGTGTTGTCCTGTTACTTGTACTCTCAATGATGTATGTGAAGGTGTCGACCTGTTACTTGTACTCTCAATGATGTACATGGAGGTGTCGACCTGTTACTTGTACTCTCAATGACGTATGTGTAGGTGTTGTCCTGTTACCTGTACTCTCAATGATGTACATGTAGGTGTCGTCCTGTTACTTGTACTCTCAATGATGTATGTGAAGGTGTCGCCCTGTTACTTGTACTCTCAATGATGTACATGTAGGTGTCGACCTGTTACTGGTACTCTCAATGATGTATGTGGAGGTGTCGACCTGTTACTTGTACTCTCAATGATGTACATGTAGGTTTCGACCTGTTACTTGTATACTCTCAATGATGTACATGTTTGTGTTGTCCGGTTACTTGTACTCTCAATGACGTATGTGTAGCTGTCAACCTGTTACTTGTACTCTCAATGATGTATGTGTAGGTGTTGACCTGTTACTTGTACTCTCAATGATGTACATGTAGGTTTCGACCTGTTCCTGTTACTTGTACTCCCAATGACGTATGTGTAGCTGTCAACCTGTTACCTGTACTCTCAATGATGTACATGTAGGTGTCGATCTGTTACTTGTACTCTCAATGATGTATGTTACTTGTATACTCTCAATGATGTACATGTTTCTCTCAATGATGTATTTGTAGGTGTTGACCTGTTACTTGTACTCTCAATGACGTATGTGTAGGTGTCGACCAGTTACTTGTACTCTCAATGACGTACATGTTTTTGTCGACCTGTTACTTGTTCTCTCAATGATGTACATGTTTGTGTCGACCTGTTACTTGTACTCTCAATGACGTATGTGTACGTGTCGACCTGTTACTTGCACTCTCAATGATGTACATGTTTTTGTCGACCGGTTACTTGTTCTCTCAATGATGTACATGTTTGTGTCGACCTGTTACTTGTACTCTCAATGACGTATGTGTACGTGTCAACCTGTTACTTGTACTCTCAATGACGTATGTGTATGTGTTGACCTGTTACTTGTACTCTCAATGACGTATGTGTAGGTGTCGACCTGTTACTTGTACTGTCAATGACGTATGTGTAGCTGTTCAATGATGTACATGTAGGTGTCGATCTGTTACTTGTACTCTCAATGATGTATGTGTAGTTACTTGTACTCTCAATGATGTATGTGTAGGTGTCAACCTGTTTCTTGTCCTCTCAATGACGTATGTGTAGGTGTTGTCCTGTTACATGTACTCTCAAGGATGTACATGTAGGTGTCGACCTGTTACTTGTACTGTTACTTGTACTCTCAATGACGTATGTGTACGTGTCGACCTGTTACTTGCACTCTCAATGATGTACATGTTTTTGTCGACCGGTTACTTGTTCTCTCAATGATGTAGATGTTTGTGTCGACCTGTTACTTGTACTCTCAATGACTTATGTGTTTGTTTCCACCTGTTACTTGTACTCTCAATGATGTACATGTAGGCGACCTGTTACTTGTACTCTCAATGACGTATGTGTAGGTGTCGACCTGTTACTTGTAATCTCAATGATGTATGTGTAGGTGTCGACCTGTTACCTGTACTCTCAATGACGTATGTGTAGGTGTCGACCTGTTACTTGTAATCTCAATGACGTATATGTAGGTGTCGACCTGTTACTTGTACTCTCAACCTGTACTCTCAATGATGTACATGTAGGTGGCGATCTGTTACTTGTACTCTCAATGATGTATGTGTAGGTGTTGTCCTGTTACCTGTACTCTCAATGATGTACATGTAGGTGTCGATATGTTACTTGTACTCTCAATGATGTATGTGTAGGTGTCAACCTGTTTCTTGTACTCTCAATGACGTATGTGTATGTGTTGCCCTGTTACTTGTACTCTCAATGACGTATGTGTATGTGTTGCCCTGTTACTTGTACTCTCAATGACGTATGTGTAGGTGTCGACCTGTTTCTTGTACTCTCAATGATGTACATGTAGGTGTCGGCCTGTTACTTGTACTCTCAATGATGTATGTGTATGTGTCGACCTGTTACCTGTACTCTCAATGACGTATGTGTAGGTGTCGACCTGTTTCTTGTACTCTCAATGATGTATGTGTAGGTGTTGACCTGTTACTTGTACTCTCAATGATGTATGTGTAGGTGTTGTCCTGTTCCCTGTACTCTCAATGATGTACATGTAGGTGTCGATATGTTACTTGTACTCTCAATGATGTATGTGTAGGTGTCAACCGACCTGTTACTTGTACTCTCAATGATGTATGTGTATGTGTTGATCTGTTACTTGTACTCTCAATGACGTATGTGTAGGTGTCGACCAGTTACTTGTACTCTCAATGACGTACATGTTTTTGTCGACCTGTTACTTGTTCTCTCAATGATGTATGTGTAGGTGTCGACCTGTTACCTGTTCTCTCAATGACGTATGTGTAGGTGTCGACCTGTTACTTGTAATCTCAATGATGTATGTGTAGGTGTCGACCTGTTACCTGTTCTCTCAATGACGTATGTGTAGGTGTCGACCTGTTTCTTGTACTCTCAATGATGTATGTGTAGGTGTTGTCCTGTTCCCTGTACTCTCAATGATGTACATGTAGGTGTCGATATGTTACTTGTACTCTCAATGATGTATGTGTAGGTGTCAACCTGTTACTTGTACTCTCAATGACGTATGTGTGGGTGTCGACCTGTTACTTGTACTCTCAATGATGTATGTGTATGTGTTGATCTGTTACTTGTACTCTCAATGACGTATGTGTTGTGTCGACCTGTTACATGTATTGGCCTTTGTATTTACTAATACTTGAAGTCACTCAATCATTTAACTTTATATGTAGAAACATCTAGAGGAGTCCTACCCGAATATATCAAATGTAGGTCACTGTGACCTATATTCTCTGCTTCACCTTTTTTTAAACTTTGCATTTAGCTCCATGTTTTTTAGTTGGTCCTTGCATAAGCTCCACTTCCATCAAAACAAGAGCAGGCTGGGCATATATACATGTTTTACCAACATTTACTAGTTTTGACTCACCTGACGTGAAGTGCCTGTGAGCTTAATTATGTGTGTCACCTGTTTGGATCACCTGGCCAAAAGGGCCAATTACTCTTTATGCAATCCGATGCCATCTGTTGTCAATGAACCTAATCCTTAAACTGCTTCTACCTAATAACCACTGTATAGAATATATGTTGGAAGTATTCCTAGGCGATTGGAAATCAGATTTGCTAAGGATAGAAAGGCTGGCCTTTTTCAGGGGCCCATATTAAGGGGTAAAATTTTTGGCATCTAAAAAAATCTTTTGCCAACAAACTAGCAGTTGGATTGTTATGAAATTTTTATAGCACCCAAATGTATGTTAAGCAAAATCTTTCCACAAATCAGATTGCTACAAACTTTGTGAAAAGAAATAACCTTGATTTATGTGTGTAGTCACAGTGGGCAAATTTGTTAAAACACTTAAATAACTTCTACTACATTACTAACAGTCCTTGAGTCAAAAAATGGAGAGCTACAAAGTTTGTTGAAAGACCCACATTCAGGATCACTGGGGTCATTTGTGGGTAGAGTTTTAAATGCCCTATGAAAGGTCTTGGGTGAATGAATGACCTTGACCCATAGGCCTAGGGTGATAATAGTGGTAAATAACATACTGAGATGAAGGGCTATTAAATTTGTTTAAATGAATGACTTTGACCCACTTTCAAAGTTACATATGTCAAATTTGTTAAAAAAAAATAAAGAAATTCTTCTGAATATTTAGAAATCATGAAGATTAATAAGACTTGTTCAACTATTCTTCTTAATAACCTAGAGCCATAGATTTATGATATTTGGCCAGACGCATGCTTGCATGAAGGGCAAACATGAATTACATTGACCATCTGTCAAGGTTAGGGGGGTCAAATTAGTTACAACACTTTAACAACTTAATTTGAATAACCAAGGGATGTTTGGAGATGATATTTGGCAAGTTTCTTGATGGAATGAAGGACCGTCAAGTTTGTTTAAATGAATGACCTCTGTTTTTTAAGGTACTCAGGGGCCAGAAGTATTGAAATATTTTAACAACTTGAACCAAGATCAAGGTCTGGAGTCCTGATATTTAGACTGTCAGTAGCAAATCATGTTTGTAAAGAGTGATCAATTTTGTTCAATCAAATGACCTTGACTCCATTACAAGGCCACATAGGTCAAATATTAACCTTGAAACAAGTTCTCAATAATCAAGCAGTCTAGGGTCGTAATATTTGGCCTGTGGCATACTTTGGTAGAGGGGTGTTAAGTTTGTTCAAGTGGTGTCAAGGTTGTTTAAATGAATGACATTGACCCAGTTCCAATGGTAACAGAGGTCAAATGTGTTAAACATGAAATTATGGTACCTCATTTGAATAACCAAGAAGCTTAGGGTCATGACATGTGGCATGTAGCATGCTAGGATAGAAGACTAAGAAGTTTGTTAAAATGAATAACATGGTCCAACTGTCACAGGGTCAAATATGATAACATGGACCAACTGTCACAGGGTCAAATATGATAACATGGACCAACTGTCACAGGGTCAAATATGATAACATGGACCAACTGTCACAGGGTCAAATATGATCCTATCTTTCAGCACATTCTTCAGCGTAACAAAGAGCATTGCATGGCTATGCCATTTGGCTAGTACACATGCTGAGATAAAGGACTATATGAAGTGTATTGAAATGAACGACCTTTATTCCTTTTCAAGCTCAAATAGGTCATATTTGTAAAAAAAAAAATGACTTCTGAATGACAAGGTACCATTAAAACTACTTCTGTTTAACCAATAGGACTAATGTTATGAAATGATAAACATACAGCTTTAGGACATACAGGTTCCGATACATACAGCTTAAGGACATACAGGTTCCGATACATGCAGCTTTAGGACAAACAGCTTAAGGACATACAGGTTCAGATACATACAGCTTTAGGACAAACAGCTTAAGGACATACAGGTTCCGATACATACAGCTTAAGGACATACAGCTTTAGGACATACAGGTTTATATACATACAGCTTTAGGACAAACAGCTTAAGGACATACTGGTTCCGATACATACAGCTTAAGGACATACAGGTTCAGTTACATACAGCTTTAGGACATACAGGTTTAGATACAAACAGCTTTAGGACATACAGGTTCAGATACATACAGCTTTAGGACATACAGGTTCAGATACATGCAACTTTAGGACATACAGGTTCAGATACACGCAGTGTAAGGACAAACAGGTTCAGATACATACAGCTTTAGGACATACAGGTTTAGATACATACAGCTTTAGGACATACAGGTTCCGATACATGCAGCTTTAGGACATACAGCTTTAGGACATACAGGTTCAGATACATACAGCTTTAGGACATACAGCTTTAGGATATATATAGGTTCAGATACATGCAGCGTAAGGACATACAGGTTCAGATACATACAGCTTAAGGACATACAGGTTTAGATACATACAGCTTTAGGACTTACAGGTTCAAATACATACAGCTTTAGGACATACAGGTTCAGATACATGCAGCATAAGGACATACAGGTTCAGATACATGCAGCATAAGGACATACATGTTTAGATACATACAGCTTAAGGACATACATGTTAAGATACATACAGCTTTAGGACATACAGGTTTAGGACATACAGGTTCAGATACATACAGGTTTAGGACATACAGGTTAGGACATACAGGTTAAGATACATACAGCTTTAGGACATACAGCTTTAGGACATACAGGTTTAGATACATACAGCTTTAGGACATACAGCTTATGACATACAGGTTCAGATACATACAGCTTTAGGACATACAGGTTCAGATACATGCAGCTTTAGGACATACAGGTTTAGATACATACAGCTTTAGGACATATAGCTTTAGGACATACAGGTTCAGATACATTCAGCTTTAGGACATACCCCGGCCGCCTGCTTGGAAGGCCGGAGAGTTAACCACTCGGCCAATCCGCCCATTCATGTGAAATTCATAAATAAAAAAATAGAACATTCTGACACTTGGATGTGTTATAAAGAACACAGTAATGACACACAGTGAACTTTAACTAACACAGTTCTTTTTCGACTCTTGATAGTTTCTTGACCCCCCCTCCCTGTATAGGTAATTTGATCTGAAGTATAAAGTTCTACTGTCTAAGAGAAATATTAACACTGAATAGTATCAGATTCTTTTTGCCCTTTATATATTTTGTTGTATTATGAAGTATTTTCTCCTTTAGCACTACTGTGTACTTTACACATGTTTAAGTAGACTGATCACTTCTCTCAGTTTGAATTGCGGTGTACTTAACACATTTTGAAAGAAAATACTTTGAAGGCTTTCTATTCATACAAAATAAAAACGAAAAGAAAAGAATGGACTTGTACCCTCTAATTAAGCTAAAATTGACCAATTATTTTTTAAGTTTATTTTTCATTTTACTTCCAGATAGAAGTTTTTGTTATTTGTTAAACAGAATTGGCTGAATAATTGTCTTGGGTGGTTAGGTGCTGGGATAAATTATTCTCTGAGGTGGTTAGTAGGTGGGTTAAATTATTCTCTGAGGTGGTTAGTAGCTGGGTTAAATTATTCTATGGGGTGGTTAGAAGCTGGGATAAATTATTCTCTGGGGTGGTTAGAAGTTTGGAAAAATTATTCTCCGAAGTGGTTAGAAGGTGGGTTGAATTATTCTCCGGGTTGGTTAGTAGGTGGGTTGAATTATTCTCTGGGGTAGTTCGTAGGTGGGTTGAATTATTCTCTGGGGTGGTTAGTAGGTGGGTTGAATTATTCTCTAAGGTGGTTAGTAGTATAGGTGGGTCAAATTATTTTTATATGTCTAAGTGGGTTAAATAGAAAGTTTTTTGTTGTATTGTTATAATCCACTGATAATGGGTTAATCTATCTAGAACATGAGGTGTTAGCATTATAGTACAGGAAAAATGATACTGTATTTATAGAGTACATGTACTTAATTACTGGACAGGTGCCAGGCAGACCTGACCTGCTGATCAATGAAATACATTAGGCCACTATAGTGTTAAGCATAATTGTTTTTAAAGTCTGAAAGAATATCAATACATTTTCATTTCATTCTGGGCTTAAACCCAGGTACAGCTAAAAACTTCACCGGGAACGAGATTCTGTAACCATACATTTTATTACCTGTGAGAGTTTGAAGGGCTTATGAATTCTAACAGAAATCAGACATTATTGTAACTATTCACCTTGTAAATTCAACATCTGTACCTGTATCTACTAACAGAGAAACTGTCCTGTAGGATTGTGACAGCGCCTACTTCAGCTTATTGTATGCTTAATCGCTGACACTTCATAGCAAGTTTATTTTTATGGTGGATTAATTCGGGACTGAAATGATCTTTAAATCTATTGTGTTGTCATTTCACTAGGCTTGGATTTGGACAAGACATCTTCGAATTGAAATTATTTCTGACTCCTTCACTATGATAGCATGTACAATGGTGTAAGTGGGATTTAAATATTTATCTGCCGTCGTATTTCAATACACTGATTTTGAGGGAACTTTATCAAACGACCTGGTAGTGGAGTCGAGATACCAGCCCAGTGACTATCTAACCCGACTCTCTATGTGAACATTCACCTTAGAACAGATTAAAAAATAGTGTTTCAACTGCCAACATCTGATACTTAATCAGCAGGTGGAGGACTTAAGTATAACATGATAAAATGTCTCTAAGATAATCAGGAACTACCAACAAAACAGGAGAGGTCTTATATTGACTTATACAAATAGCTGGGGAGCTCTACAACACAGTGTGAAGGGCTACAGCATGCTGACTCAATCCTAAGGAAACACTTCAATTGATCCATTAACAGCTAAAATATTATGGCAGTAGTATAAACATATAAAAAAGGACGTACTTGAACAATTTTAAATGACATTCCTTAAAGCAGAGTTTTAATATGTTGAAAAGTTTAAATCCCTGATAAACAATATTCTAAGCCTGTCAGTATAAGTATGATTCTGCCTGAAGTGCTACAGTTTAATTTCCTGTTAACATTTTGGATTGTGTTGAGGTATGAGGCTGATTTATCACTTGAATGCCTGACTTGTATCTGACTGGATTTACCTGTTTACCACCTGAGCATTACCTGTCACTAAACCAAATATAGTGATTCAAAGCCCGGTAACATGGGAAGTATATAGATATTGATCCTTGTCAACCCTTACCAGTGGCTATGGTATGGGGACACCTGATGTGGACATCTGATTCGACTTTGGAAACCTGATCATTGTGTGGAGTCTTATGGTAGTGGTGGAGAATGCCTACTTTTGTTACTGTGACGATGGATGATAATAACTTGTGTGAGGTCCTCACTTTAAATGGCTGTACCCAAACTTCATTTTCCTACATTATGCCATATTAAACATTTCAAAGAAAGTGATGGAATTTTTCGTATGATGATTTGATTTGTTATATCTTAAAAGTTGTCCCGTGATGAAGAACAGGCAAGTCAAGAACCTTAATCCCTCGGAGAAGGCTATACGGGAGGCTGCATTCAAACACCTCAAGAAAGATGAGGAGGAGAAAATACCAATAAAAACAGTTTTGTATGTGCCTCATCGTAGTAGCTACTTTGGGCGATTCCCAATCGTGTCTGTGCACAAACGTCCAAGAGATGGTCGCTACGTTGTTGTGGAGCAACGGGCCATACACACAAATTTCTCTGATCGTCACCATGAAATCGAATTCTTGGAAAAACTGGAAAAGGAAAGTGGATCTTATGACCCAGACATTAAATTCCGCAGTCTTAAACCGGCCTGGAAATGGGGAACAAAAGGCAACCACATCGAACATTCTTTTGACCGATCTTACCAGGAGCCCTACCTACCACCTATCAACATGCCATGGTCATCAGATGCTAAAGTTGGTTCCCTTGATAATGTTGATCATATACCAGGTGGAGGTGTCAAAAAGGTGCCAAATTACAAGCTGAGGTGGGAAGCAAAAGCAAAAGTGGGATCACTAGATAACGTAGACTATGACAAGCGCTACTTTGGGTCAGACTCCAGTCTCCAGGGCAACCCATCAAGTGGGGGAAACGGCGTGGTCCTTCCAAAGATTAAGGCACGATACGGTGGGCAGGCCTTCTCAGGACCATTCAGCTCCATTCATTTTGTTCCAGGTGGTACTGCACATTTGATGAAAAAGAAAAACACGGCGAAAGCCAAGGTGGGATCTTTGGATAACATTGACTATGAGACATATGGAGGAAAATTAGAAATCCCCCTCTATGGCAAACCAAACTGGAAAACAGAAGCAAAAGTTGGATCTTTGGAAAAAATACTTCATCAGCCAGGAGGAGGAAACATTGTTGTACCAGATTTAAAACCAAAATGGAAATCAGAGTCAAAGGTTGGATCACTGGACAATGCTAACCACATCCCAAACAAACCCAAGTTTCAGGTACCTCATTTTAAGGAAAAATGGGAGGAATTAGCTTCACCAAAAGTAGGTTCACTGGATAATGTAGACCATGTACCCAAGGGGGGTATTTCTTCGATATATAATCAGTCGCAAAAATGGACAAAAGAGTCTAAAATCGCACATCTGTGGAAGAAAAAGCATGTTTACATTGACCCTAATGACCTTGACTATGACGAAGACAAGGAGATTGAGGCAAGAATTAGGAGCATGTTATACCGTGGGCATCCCTCTTGATGTAATTCAGTGATGATGTAAACTATATACAAACTTTGAGACAGAGTGGCTATAGCACTTTCCCTCACTTAGAGCACTTGACTTTTATAATGACCTAGCTTAGGAGTACTCGTATTCAGGATGTCATCAAATGATGACACCCACATTAACACATGTATCTGTGACCAATAGATAAAGTAAAATGTAGAAATGTGTATTGGCTTTTGATGTGTCATGTTCAACTTTTTAAAATACAATTTTTGAAATTGAAAAATACAACAGGTATGTATTTACGATATTCGTGATGAATATCAGTTATTAGCCTGAGAAGTAATTATACAACATTCTGACAATTCTGTTGTTACTAAATTTTAGCCAAGAAATAAAAGACTTTTAGTATTATCACCGTGCCAGTATCAGTAATGTATCATAGTGTTTTTGGCTATCGCACAAGACCAAACAAGTGAGAAACAGAATCGACAGATATTTGTGAGATGTTAAATTCTACAGGGTGAATGGTATTTTGAAGTCTTGTACAAGGCACATCAGAATTAAGCCATTTATTAATATTCATCTCTCACTTGATTCCTTTCTTTTCCATATTTTTACACCTTCAAGGTAGGGGGTGCTTATCTATTTTTCTGTTATCCTTTTATTTCAGTCACAACTTGACAGACAGTTTAAATGTCTGGCATGTTTGGCACTGAGACTTTAGAGATGTCATGTTATTTTGATGTCACTGTATACATATAGGTGTCACAGTACAAATGTGTCACTCTTTAGAGATGTCATGTTATTTTGATGTCACTATATACACAGGTGTCACAGTACAAATGTGTCACTCTTTAGAGATGTCATGTTATTTTGATGTCACTATATACACAGGTGTCACAGTACAAATGTGTCACTCTTTAGAGATGTCATGTTATTTTGATGTCACTATATACACAGGTGTCACAGTACAAATGTGTCACTCTTTAGAGATGTCATGTTATTTTGATGTCACTATATACACAGGTGTCACAGTACAAATGTGTCACTCTTTAGAGATGTCATGTTATTTTGATGTCACTATATACACAGGTGTCACAGTACAAATGTGTCACTCTTTAGAGATGTCATGTTATTTTGATGTCACTATATACACAGGTGTCACAGTACAAATGTGTCACTCTTTAGAGATGTCATGTTATTTTGATGTCACTATATACACAGGTGTCACAGTACAAATGTGTCACTCTTTAGAGATGTCATGTCATTTTGATGTCACTATATACACAGGTGTCACAGTATAAAGTTATCATTGTTGCCAGTATAAAGAATATGCCTGTACATGGATGTCACTTTATAGAGTCACCAGTGTAATTAAAGAATATCCCTGTACATATAGATGTCATTTTATACAAGTACCGGTATAAGATTATAGCTGTGCCTTTCATTTCCAGAAACTGTCTTTTGTGTACAGTATATTTGTTGCATTTTTCATCATCCAGATTATTAATAAATTCTGTAGAAGTAATGTATGTGTATTTATTATATTCTTTAAGTTATATAGTTGCCAATGATCTGATATCATATACATATATAATTGATAATTAGGGAACCTAGGCAACAGCTCAAGTTCTCATCCAGTGTTGTGGTGTTACCTTTTATAATTAGGGTACCTAGGCAACATCTCAAGTTCTCATCCAGTGTTGTGGTGTTACCTTTTATAATTAGGGTACCTAGGCAACAGCTCAAGTTCTCATCCAGTGTTGTGGTGTTACCTTTTATAATTAGGGTACCTAGGCAACAGCTCAAGTTCTCATCCAGTGTTGTGGTGTTACCTTTTTGTTTTCACATAACTGACTTCTTCAGAACTAGCAAAAATAGTTTTTTCAATCTTGGTCAAAGCCATTCTTTATGGAAAAGGGTATCATGTTGTAAAATTTGGGTTCCTGCCCCTTCCCAGGGACTTGGGCTGGGCTCCATAGCTTCATTTAACAGTAGGCATAGCTTTCAATAATAAAAAGAATTGTAGTTTATATTATTTTAAGTTATGAAATAAAACAGTTATTTAATACCTATCCTTGATTTTGTAAAAGATATTTGCTCTTTTTGCCCTGTTTTTAAAAATTTAAGTAATGTAATCTTTTCCACTTTTCTGTGATGGGAGTTAAGTTCAGGCCATTGTTAATGACATGTATCTTTCGAAAACCTTCAACAAATATGGATATTGTTAGCTCACCTGGTCCGAAGGACCAAGGTGAGCTTACATCCGTCGTCTGTCCGTACGTCAACAATTTCTTTATAACGACTTCTTCTTTTTAACCACTGATTTGAATTTAACTAAATTTGACTGGAAGCATCGGTAGGTGGTGGGGATTCAAAATTGTACAAATGGTGGGGCTGACCCCCAAGGGGGCTGAGGGGCGGGGCAAAAAGGGGGCAATTTGACAATATTGCTTTAAGTGACTTCTTCTCTGGAACTAAAAGATGGATATCAGCCATATTTAACTGGAAGCATCCCTAGGTAGTGGAAATTCAAAATTGTACAAATGGTGGGGCTGACCCCCCTGGGGGCTGAGGGCAGGGCCAAAAGGGGGCAATTTGGTTATATTGCTATAAACGACTTCTTCTGTAGAACTATGCACTGGATATCAATCATATTTGATCAAAAGCATTCATGGGAGACAGGGATTCAAAATTGTACATTTGGTGGGGCTGACCCCCCGGGCTAAGGGGTGGGGCCAAAAAAAGTTTATTACTTTGAAATTGTTGAGATCCCCACCATATACCCATATATAGAATTGCTGAGTATAAAGAGAAGAATGCACATTTGCTTCCAGGATGGCCCTAGGGTCTGGCCCCACCATTGGAGACATAGTCCCTGGGTCATAACTTTGAAACGGTTGAGATCCCTACCCTAGAACAATATATACAATTGTTGGGGATAAAGAGATGAATGCAGTCACAATATTAAAATTGACCCCAGGGTCTGCCCAACCCTTGCAGACTTAACCCCTGGGTCATAACTTTGAAACGGTTGAGATCCCCACCTCAAAACTATAAATACAAATACTGGGCAAAAAGAGACGAATGCAGTGATGATGTTATATTTGATCCTGGGGTCTGGCCACAACCACAGGGATCTAATTTCTAAGTCACAGCTTGGAAACAGTTGAGATCCCCACCCCATAGCCATACATAAAATTGCTGGGCATGAACAAAACTAATACAGATATGCTACAAGGATTGGCCTTGGGGTCTGGCATATTTCCTTTGATCAAGCTGATTTGGAGAATATTTTGTCATGATTGCTAAGATATCCAGGTGAGCTATAGAGGCCCTGTGGGCCTCTTGTTTTTATATTGGAATACTGTAACATGATGACCATGTGACGGTGTATTAGTCCTTTGAACATGCAATAAAGTTTTATGATATACTTGGTAATATCTCACAACCCCATATCTTTTACACCTAATTCTCATGTAGACCTGTTCTGGTGAATAATGATTTCTTAATATAGCCTTGACGGGAATCCTCTACACTGGGCTGGTTGTTTGAAGGGTGAATATTTGAACAGCTTATTGTGTTTGGTAATCTTTTAACATAAAAAAAATATTGTATTGATCAACATGCCTGTTCTTTTTAGCTGAGCTGGAAACTTTGCACTAAATCATAGCAGAAAACCTTACATTCAAAATGTCTTACAGACAACCACTTATGGACATTCAAAATGTCTTACAGACAACCACTTATAGACATTCAAAATGTCTTACAAACAACCACTTATGGACATCCAAAATGTCTTGCAGACAACCACTTATGGACATCCAAAATGTCTTACAGACAACCACTTATGGCCTTGTGTGGTGAACAGGATGCGATATGAATCTGAAAATGTTACCACTTTCTTCGTATCACATCATGTCCACCATCACAAATCCAAGATAGCAGGCAGCTGGCTGATCACCAGCGACCAGGTAGATCAACTGGTAGAGCCTCCTTCCAGAGTTTGGAGTGTCCCAGGTTTGAAACATGCTCTGACTGAGCATTTCATATTGTACTGTTACATTTGGGGCCCACAGAAGGTAGTAAATGGTCTTGTGTGTCTTAGGGGTCAGAGACTTTGTTACTTGAGGAAGGAATGTAGTGGAACTTGACTGGATTGTTCATCGCCACTGGATAGCTCGCTTGTTAGAGTGTCCATCTAGAGTTCAGAGGGTTCAGAGTTCCAATCCCTGTCTTTCCATGCATTCCTCTATCTCCCATCAAAGAATTGCTGTGGGTTGTAAATAGTGTTGGCTTCAGGGCAAAGACTTAGAAAAAGGAGGGAGGAATGTTATCAGAACTGGACTTGGTCGATCGCTGGCAAGCAGGTACCTCAATTGGTAAAGTGTCTGTCTAAAGGTGGAAGGGTCCAAGGTTTGAATCCCAGTCTGGCATTTCATTTTTCCTCTCCTGTTGCATGTATACCTATTTCACAGTCACATAACGTTTGTCCACTGTGTATAAAAAAATAATTCAGACAAAGGTATTGATTTGGTAATGGTAAATTAACAAATAGCAGAAAAAAGTTGAGCTCAGTATATATGGACCAATAACAGTGCATTGTGTAAGAAAACTATTTAAACATTAGTTTGACATAAAAGGATGAATACACACCATTTGCCTCAAAAATCTACCCTGGGCTCTGTCACCACCCCAGAAGTGAAGCCCAATAGGGAATTTGGGTGATATGGAATCATAATCCTGACCCTTTAACTGTATATACCCATGCTCAATACATTAAACAAATACCTTCATACTACCACAATTTGCTCTTGGGTCTGTCCTCACCCTGGTGCAAGGCCCACTAGTGATACTCGGTCATAACTTGTAAACACTTTAGATCAAAACCCTACATACAAAACATTGAACAAAGTGAGACAAATACACCAAACTACATCAAAATGGAAGTGATACACATGCTTCCAAAGTAGGACCTTTCATTGGTCCATCACCATCCCAGGGGGCTTAGACCCCCAGTCACAGCATCAAAATGGATGTGATCCAGCCCTGTAACCGTTGCTTGTCTTGAGGAAATGAATGCATTCACGTTAAACAGTTGCAATCCCCTCTATACCCATATACAAATAATATTGAATTAAGCCATATTTTCTATCCTTGATCCCTTTGATCTGGGAATCCATGTTGAGTAAAAGAGGAATGTAGGTCCCCCAGGCTGAGCACAAAACGCCTTTATAATTTATGTATAGAAGTCAATCACAACAAGCTCGGGATAAGTTGAGTTTTGTTTATTAGGAAACGTCTACCATCGACTGTTCAGGCGAAACTGGTAGATATTTCCTAATAAATATAACTCAACTGATCCAAGCTTGTTGCGATTGACTTGTTTACTTAGTTTTCCCTATTCTTCAATCGTCCTGCATACAGTATGGTATCCGGTAACAGAACCAACAGAAATCTAAATAAGAGAACCGTAGTTGGCCGTCTCCTAGTGAACTATGGGTAATTTATGTGTCTAAATGTCCAGGTTAGCAGTACAGGCCCTCTAGATTTGTTGTCGTATTTATGGTGTAAATATCACCACTCCATGGGTGCTTATTTCAGCGAAATGCTCATTCAACTCAATTTGAATCTTGTGTCAAAAACCCCCAACATTCCATTTACTTAAGAAAAGTTGTTCTAAGTTGTCAATGTCCATTGATTCTAAGTTGTCAATGTCCATTGAGTAATGGTTATGAGATTATACAAGTTTCTGTTAAACACAATTTCCTACTCAGTGACAATACCTGCAATACATCAGTGTACATAGAGGTAGACTCAATAACTGAGATTTTGACAGAAAACTCATTTACTAGTTTGGGAGTTTGTGCCACTGGTTTGCTGACCATCTGTATTTGCTAACTTACATGCTATTATACGGCTAATTAAGTAGTAGCTAAAAACAAGAGTTCAGGATCTTAGAATTCAAAATTATCAACTTCACTTAAATAACTTATGCATAAGTATGTACGTCATTGCATTAACTCATTCATCCCTGAAGACACATTTGAACTCTTCCAATTCAAAGGTTGGAATAATTCATTGTGAAATGTCAGGGGTGAATGAGTTAAGCCAAGTTGAATGCAACTTGATACAACTTAGGCAGATGTGGTTGGACAGGATCCAGTGTGGAAACAATTAATGGATAAACCAATTACAATTCTACTTACAGAAAAATACTGTGTGGCCTCCGCACTTGTGTACCACATAATACTGTGTGGCCTCCGCACTTGTGTACCACATAATACTGTGTGGCCTCCGCACTTGTGTACCACATAATACTGTGTGGCCTCCGCACTTGTGTACCACATAATACTGTGTGGCCTCCGCACTTGTGTACCACATAATACTGTGTGGCCTCCGCACTTGTGTACCACATAATACTGTGTGGCCTCCGCACTTGTGTACCACATTATACTGTGTGGCCTCCGCACTTGTGTACCACATAATACTGTGTGGCCTCCGCACTTGTGTACCACATCTGGTAGTTCTGTCAATCTGTGTGTTGAGAATTTGTAATTGATAAAAGAAATGCTCTGTTGATTGTTATTGATTAACAATTTGACCTTTGACATTTTGTGCCCTATGCATTGAGCTTACATAAAACTTAGGATTGCTATAAAATGTACAAATGTATACAATTTTGCAATTAATTGATGTTTAACAACAATTCGACCCGTGACCTTTGGTGACCTACATATTGACCTTGGGTATAACTTTATATTGTTATATGATGTGATACAGAAACCATATTGATCAATAATGATGATCTGTTAGGTCGGTGAGCTTTGGTGACCTTTCTATTGATCTTTGATTATGTTATATACACATAAAATGTCTACAGTATTGATCAATGATAATAAACAAATATCTCAATTTATTTCTTTTTAAACCTGATATTGAAAACATAGACTAAATAAACTCACTCAACCACAATTATCTTTATCTGTATATGTATATCATCATAATTTGCCAATACACTGCACAGATCCTTCCCAAGTATGTATGACTCTGAAACATTCATACCTTAACTGGTATAAACACAAACATTTATCATAAAACCTGCATACATGTAGCAACAAAATTGAGAAAAAAAAACATCCTCTGTACTACATGTTACATACCATTAATGGTAGACACCCTCTGTACTACATGTCACATACCATTAATGGTAGACACCTCTGTACTACATGTCACATACAATTAATGGTAGACATCTATGTACTACTTGTCACATACCATTAATGGTAGACATATATGTACTACATGTCACATACCATTAATGGTAGACATCTCTTTATTACATGTCACATACCATTAATGGTAGACATCTCTATACTACATGTCAAATACCATTAATGGTAGACACCTCTGTACTACATGTCACATACCATTAATGGTAGACACCCTTTATACTACATGTCACATACCATTAATGGTAGACACCCTTTATACTACATGTCACATACCATTAATGGTAGACATCACTGTACTACATGTTACATACCATTTATGGTAGACATCTATGTACTACATGTTACATACCATTAATGGTAGACACCCTCTATACTACATGTCACATACCATTAATGGTAGACACCTCTGTACTACATGTCACATACAATTAATGGTAGACATCTCTGTACTACTTGTCACATACCATTAATGGTAGACATCTATGTACTACATGTCACATACCATTAATGGTAGACATATCTATACCACATGTCACATACCATTAATGGTAGTCATCTCTGTATTACATGTTACATACCATTAATGGTAGACACCCGCTGTACTACATGTTACATACCATTTATGGAAGACATCTCTGTATTATATGTTACATACGATTTATGGTAGACATCTCTGTCCTACATGTTACATACCATTTATGGAAGACATCTCTGCATTATATGTTACATACGATTTATGGTAGACATCTCTGTCCTACATGTTACATACCATTTATGGAAGACATCTCTGCATTATATGTTACATACGATTTATGGTAGACATCTCTGTCCTACATGTTACATACCATTTATGGAAGACATCTCTGCATTATATGTTACATACGATTTATGGTAGACATCTCTGTCCTACATGTTACATACCATTTATGGAAGACATCTCTGTATTATATGTTACATACGATTTATGGTAGACATCTCTGCACTACATGCCACATACCATTAATGGAAGACCTCTCTGTACTACATGTTACATACCATTTATGGTAGATATCTCTGTACTCCATGTCACATACCATTAATGGTAGAAACCTCTGTACTACATGTCACATACACTTAATGGTAGACATCTCTGTACTACCTGTCACATACCATTAATGGTAGACATATCTATACCACATGTCACATACCATTAATGGTAGTCATCTCTGTATTACATGTTACATACCATTAATGGTAGACATACCATTTATGGTAGACATCTCTGTACTACATGTAACATACCATTAATGGTGGACATCTCTATACTACATGTCACATACAATTAATGGTAGACATCTATGTACTACTTGTCACATACCATTAATGGTAGACATCGCTGTACTACATGTCACATACCATTAATGGCAGACATCTATGTACTACATGTCACATGCCATTAATGGTAGACATCTCTATACTCCATGTCACATACCATTAATGGTAGACCCCCTCTGTACTACATGTTACATACCATTAATGGTAGACATCTCTGTCCTACATGCCACATACCATTAATGGAAGACATCTCTGTACTACATGCCACATACCATTAATGGTAGACACCTCTGTACTACATGTCACATACACTTAATGGTAGACATCTCTGTACTACGTGTCACATACCATTAATGGTAGACATATCTATACCACATGTCACATACCATTAATGGTAGCCATCTATGTACTACATGTCACATACCATCAATGGTAGACATCTCTATACTACATGCCACATACCATTAATGGTAGACATCTCTTTATGACATGTCACATACCATTAATGGTAGGCATCTCTATACTACATGTCACATACAATTAATGGTAGACATCTCTGTACTACAAGTTCCATACCATTAATGGTAGACATCTCTGTCCTACATGTTACATACCATTTATGGAAGACATCTCTGCATTATATGTTACATACGATTTATGGAAGACATCTCTGTACTACATGTTACATACCATTTATGGAAGACATCTCTGTATTATATGTTACATACGATTTATGGTAGACATCTCTGTACTACATGCCACATACCATTAATGGAAGACATCTCTGTACTACATGTTACATACCATTAATGGTAGACATCTCTGTATTACATGTTACATACCATTAATGGTAGACATCTCTGTCCTACATGTTACATACCATTAATGGTAGACATCTCTGTACTACATGTTACATACCATTCATGGTAGACATCTCTGTATAACATGTTACATACCATTAATGGTAGACATCTCTGTACTACATGTTACATACCATTTATGGTAGACACCCACTTGGATCTCTTGTTTTAAGTCTGTAAAGTCTCATGTCTGTACTATTTTTGTCATTTTTGCAAAAGTGTGTTGTTAAGACAAAAATAAAGAACAATTAATTTCTCAAGGAGTGTATAACAACTACAGCTAGACCAGAAATTGTTTATTCAACCTACTGTACCTATATATTCTTTTATTAACACATGTTACCGGTGATAACAGGTAATTTTCATAGTAATATCACCTGCTACATTGCCCAGTAATTGGTTTCTATATGGGCTACATTATGAGTTGTAAAACCAATCTGGAAGTTTAAAGGTATATATCTCAGTAATTGGTTGCAGATGTGAATATTCAGATCCCAGGCAAATCCACAGTGCCAGGTAGTGTTACAATGATATCACTGATAGATAAAACAGGCTGTTTTAAGTCAGATGATTTTGTATACTGTCCGTTGTCCCCTAACTTTCCCTTTTAAAAAGCTACCCGTCCTGAACGGCTCAGTTGAATTTAAGTAAATTTGGCCTGGAGCATCCTTAAGCAAAGGGAACTCAATTTTGTATAAATGAAGGGTTCGCCCCTCCCTAGGGGCAGAGGGGTGTGGGGTTAAGGACATTATATTGTTTTTCATTGTGTTATTCTAGAACGGCCTGCTGTTCCTTAATAAAATCAACAGACAATGAACTGAGATGTAGGGTCAAGTGCTGGAGACAACTATGGAAATGTGCACAACGAAAACAGGATGACATCATAATAAGTCTAACTGGATTCATTTACCCAGTAGTTACAAGGGTAACCATGGTAAACCCTAAAATTAACTCTGTTCAACAGTCAGTACCAAACTCTTTTGTTCAACACTTGGTACCAAATTAAAAAGACTGAGTGACAAAGAGAAGAAAAAGCAAAGGTGAGGTCCAATGACCTGACTAAAAAGAAGCTAAACATTGGAATAATTACCAGCACATTTAGACCATCATAATCCCAAAAGGTCATGTCAGTAAAGTTATAGAGTATTGGAAAGGAGAAAGGGAACATTTTGTGACTGGAAAGCTTGAAATTCCAGTTATACCAAAGAAATTTGTTTGGAAACCCAATCTGGAGAGTATATTTTTACAAGCTTGCTCACAATTTCTCTAGTTCTGTTTAAATTTAGTATTTACAATTTTTAGCTGAGCTTATGCTGTACTGTGGCATTCATCGTCCGTCCATCGTCCGCCCGTGAACCTTTTCATTTGGACGACTTCTTCTGAAGAACTGGAGGACCTAGGGTCATGATATTTGTCCAGTAGGCACCTGGGATGGGGTGCTATAAAGTTTCCTCATTAAAATAACCTTGACCTACTTTCAAGGTCACAGGGGTCAAATATGCGAAAAAATTCAAACAACAATATCCTAAATAGCATTCAAACTATAGTCATGATACTTGGGTATGTTATGAACCAGCAGTGCGAATCTTTTTCTTATGAACTGTAATGAGGTCAAAGGTCAACTTTAAGTGATAGTCAGGGGTCAAACGTTAGCATGGGTCAAAAGCTTTAACAATCTTTTTCTCATTGCTAGTTCCATAAGGCCTAGGGTCATGATATTTGGCCAGTAGGTACCTGGAATGGAGTGCTATAAAATATCTTCATTAAAATGACCTTGACCTACTTTGAAGGTCACATGGGTTAAATATGTTAAAAACCTCAAACAACAATATCCAAACAAGAGTCATGATACTTTGGTATGTTATGTAGACCAGCTGTGAACCGTTTTCTCTATTAGAGTAATGAGGTAGAGGTATTCAGAGATGTTAAAATGTCTTGTGTTCTATAGTTACCAAATTTGGTCTGAAGTTACCTATATATCAGTTTCATGTACCAAAGGAAACAGGTGAGCGATACAGGCCCTCTTGTCTATTTGACTTAAAGTCATTATTCCACCTTTGTACAAGTTTATGTGTTGAAGGTACTGCAATTAACATAGTGTATACCTGTATGTTTGCTCACATTCTGTGTAAAAAGGTGATTGGAATCCATATTATGGTTATTTATTGGCTATGTAATGGACAATGAGATTTCAAAAGAAAGGATTTGACTATAGAAGGCCTTGCCAGGGCACGCAGTGACATTGAATGCATGGTATGAAAAATGTATAAATTCCGTTTAAACTAAAAAAATAACATTATAAGACTGGGTACGTCAAGGTACAAGCTGTCTGTGTCATTACTGATTGACGTGCCTGCGGTAGCCTGTATGTACACCTGTGTAAAGGTGTATAGAAATACTATGTATAGGTAACATTTGAATGTATATTGCTACAGGTATCTATGAACGACACCAGGTATAATTGATCAGGTAAACAGAAACACTGTAACCTGCCAGGAGATCGTTAGATAACCAATAAGGCCTATAACCCCATGGGATCAGTTATGGTGATAAGAACGGCCTAGACACCTAATAAGGCACAATACTACAGACACTGCCCATTGTTAATTATCTGCAAGCAAATCTGCAGAGCTTAGCATACATTTTGAAAAAGAAAATCAGACTAACTTGCAATAATCATATAGATTCCGACTCTTCATTTGATTTCTCTGTTACCTGTTTCATCATTAGATGATATTAACATACACATTTATTTATTATACAGCTAATAAGGAGTTTTGATTGAATGGTATCCTGTTGTGTTGTGTTAATTAAGCTGACAGATCGTCAAACCCTGGCCAAGTAGAATGGAATGTACTTGAATTACTAATACCAGTTAATAGATTTAGATGAGTGTAGATATACCTGTACTACCATTCTGATAAGACCAGGAACTAGTGAGAGCTACAACTTAAGTAGTACTACACACCAAACGTATGGGGACTGACTACTGTGGATCTGTAGGTAAGGAATGCAACGCTGACACAAAATGGATTTAAAACGGGTAATAATTACCAACAATTGAGGACAGAGTATTACTGAAAATTTAAAAGGGCCATTTAATTCGCTCTGGCATTGGAACCAGCGTGTAGGTTATTGTGTTTATATACACATGTTTAAATGCCTGAAAGGTTTAAATGACTGAAAGTTTGAATGGCATGACCATGGAAAGGTAATCAGCTTTGGTACCTGTAAAGCAGGTACACAACCCAACACCATGGATACCTCTACAGACAAGTTACTAACACTGGAAGACTTTTTTCCGAGGAAGATTTAATTTTAAACTGGGAATATTTATTTTTATTTTTATTGGTTTAACCAGCAGACTGTAACTGTTTGAGTGAATGTCATCATTGGAGGTGGTACTACTGTATGTACACTTGTTTTGAACGGTGTCCAAGTACACAGAAGCTAGCTGACCTCTGACCTCACCAGGCATGGAAAGTTGGGCTAACAATACTGATACACATTTCATTGATTACAGTCAGTGATGGCAGATTACATCTAAAGTGTTGATATTCAAGGAACTGTTCAGTACAGTGACAAGGGCTTGTACAGGAGTAAACGCAGATAACCAAATATGGAGGCTACGATAAATAGTGAAATGTCAACTTAACAGCAAGTCCAAGTAAACACACATGGTAAGCAGTGAGGGGAGGTCTGTCACAGATCTGGCACGCTGACATCACAGCTGGGTGAGGAGCAATGTTTGAGTAGGATTAGGATCCTGATAAGGCTAAAACAGTACACAGGTAGCAGACAACCTGTTGACTACTCGTTATTGTTTTGGGACACACGTGACTGTACTGTGATACAATAGCAAGTGATATGTACTTTGCCACTCCTCCCTAGCAACTCAAGCATAACTATCAACACAACTTTCCAAAATTCATGTAATGGATATGATTGATAATAGGAAGTGACGCTTCTCCATCTGTTCTGTCTTGTGTAACTGTGATAGTGGATTTCTCTGTTCGTAATGGGCATTGATACGTCATGCTAGTGAACAGAGATAATGTTTGACTTGTGTATAGATTGTATGTGTAAATTTAGGTATTGCTTTTCTTAGAAACTTTTTAAACTCTGTTTTTGAAAACCACTTTTGATTGATATTAAGGTCAATAAAAGTGAAGCGTTTTTGAAGAAATATATCCATGGCAACAAAAACGATGTCTCGTGGGTACAAATCACGTTCACATTACACCAAGCTACCCGATATAGATCTGGGATTCCAAGGAAAACCAAAGGTTAACTCCCTGGACAATGTGCATCACAAACCAAAACAAAGCAACAAGGAAATTCCTAAAAACTCTCTGAACTGGAAAAAAGAGTCAAAAATAGGCTCCCTGGATGCTGAGCATATTGCCCGAACACAGAGGCGGCCAACAAGTTACCCGAGTGATGAAGGAAAAGACACTATCGTGTTTCCCAAACATTACGCCAACCGATCTATAGAACACAACTGGAAAGAAGTCCGGGAAAATCCCAACACAGGACGACTGGAAGTCCCAGTAGAGCCTAAAAGATTTCATGGAAAACCAAAAGTAGGATCACTTGATAATGCACAGCATACTCCTGGTGGGGGATATGTTCAAATTATGCAGGAGAGGTTACAATGGCAGAAAAAATCAAAGGTGAAATCTCTAGAAAACAAAAGCTACAAGCCTGGAGGTGGTAACGTTCAGATTCTTGATGTGACACCAAGGTGGAATGCTACTCCTAAAGTGGGATCCCTAGACAATGCCAGTCACGTGCCTCAAGGGGGGGACGTAAAGATTATCAGTGAGAAGGTCAACTGGAATACACATTCCAAGGTGGGATCTCTAGAGAACAAGAACTATCAGCCTGGAGGAGGCAATGTCCAAGTTTTGTCTGACAATGTCAAGTGGCGAGCGCAAGCAAAAGTCGGATCATTAGACAACAAGAACTACCAACCTGGGGGAGGCAATGTCCAGGTTCTCAACGAGCAGCACACGTGGAAAGCAGGGCCAAAAGTGGGTTCATTGGATAATAAAAACTATCAGCGAGGCGGTGGAAATGTTGAGATACACAGAGAACCATTGAACTGGAAAGCAGATCCTAAAGTTGGTTCCCTTGAAAACCGAGAGTATATTCCCGGTGGGGGGCAAGTTTCGATAGTCAATGAAAAAAATAATTGGAAAGCCTCACCTAAAGTAGGCTCTCTTGAAAATGCAGGATACCAGCCAGGTGGAGGAAATGTTGAGATACACAGAGAACCATTGAACTGGAAAGCAGATCCTAAAGTTGGTTCCCTTGAAAATCGAGACTATATTCCCGGTGGAGGGCAAGTTTCGATAGTCAATGAAAAAAATAATTGGAAAGCCTCACCAAGAGTAGGCTCTCTTGAAAATTCAGGATACCAGCCAGGCGGTGGAAACGTTTCGATCGTTAGTGATACTCCTCGTTGGCGGATGGGACCGAAGGTAGGATCACTTGAGAATGCTGGATACGTTCCAGGAGGTGGCAATGTTAACGTGGAGACCCAAAAGTTACAGTGGCAGGGACAGTCCAAAGTGAATTCCCTGGAGAATATAACTCATAAACCTGGAGGTGGGGATACCAAAATCCCAATGAAAATCTGGCCATATCCACGGGGAACCATGGATAGCCTTTCCCCTTTAACAGGTGATGTTTTTTTCAAAAGTTTAATAAGACTTGACAACAAAAAGTTCTCATGCCTATAGAAGAAAGTACTAAATATAAATATCCCTCCTGTTTGTGCTAAGCAACATAATACTTTATTTAAATTCAATCCTATTTTACCAGTTCTCTGAAATCCTTAAATTGATAATCAAGTTGATTGAATAAAAATTGAATTGAAAAAAAGGATAAAAACTTTTTTCAAACATTAATGAGAGATTGCGTAAGATTGAGATTGACAATGCTTACCATTGAGATGTGTTTCAATGACGTATAGGCCGGAGTAGGAACCAGAGTAGGACCTCACAGATTGGCTGAGGAGGAGGTGTAAGTCACATTTTATGTACAGGTGTACGGGACCCTTTTTAACACATTATAAATATCCTCAACTCTGAAACAAATCTCTGTGGCATTCATATTTAAACAAAAAAATCTCTGTGGCATTCATATTTAAACAAAAAAATCTCTGTGGCATTCATATTTAAACAAAAAAATCTCTGTGGCATTCATATTTAAACAAAAAAATCTCTGTGGCATTCATATTTAAACAAAAAAATCTCTGTGGCATTCATATTTAAACAAAATTAATCTCTGTGGCATTCATATTTAAACAAAAAAATCTCTGTGGCATTCATATTTAAACAAAATTAATCTCTGTGGCATTCATATTTAAACAAAAAAATCTCTGTGGCATTCATATTTAAACAAAATTAATCTCTGTGGCATTCATATTTAAACAAAAAAATCTCTGTGGCATTCATATTTAAACAAAATTAATCTCTGTGGCATTCATATTTAAACAAAAAAATCTCTATGGCATTTATATTTAAACAAAATTAATCTCTGTGGCATTCATATTTAAACAAAATTAATCTCTGTGGCATTCATATTTAAACAAAATTAATCTCTGAGGCATTCATATTTAAACAAAAAAATCTCTGTGGCATTCATATTTAAACAAAAAAATCTCTGTGGCATTCATATTTAAACAAAATTAATTTCTGTGGCATTCATATTTAAACAAAATTAATCTCTGTGGCATTCATATTTAAACAAAATTGTTAGTGTGTTCTGTCAGCATGTACATTTAACAGTTGTACTTGACTTTTTTTTATCAAATTTCATTTATCTAAATTTCTCAATAATTTTAGCTCACCTTGCCTGAAAAGTCAACTGACTTTATGCACTGGCATAGCATCTGTCAGATGTCAATTTTTCTTTGAAACTCTTCTACCAGGTAGTCGAGGTTGACTGATGAGATTATGTACATCTGGTCTGGAGCGTGGGCCAAGGGGATTCAATTTTGTAAATACAGAGGGTGTGGCCCCTTGTGGACAAAGAGGCAGGGCTAATAAGTAAACCTAATGTGATCTTGTACATACTTTGGCCAAAGGGCAAAGAACTCAGTAGTTTATAAATAACAGTTGAAGCTTTCTTGTGTGGCCATATAGTGGAAATAAAGTTAAATCTTTAAAATCCTAATCCTTCATTAGCCAAAAAGGTATCATAACCTAATAGATCTAGAATATCCTTCTGCCAATTGCAAGGGAGCTCAACGTTGTATAAATGGCGGTGATGGCTCCACTGGGGGCTAAGGTGTAATATTAAGGGTGTAGCCATACTCTTACAGTGAAGGGGTACAAACCATCAGGTAAATCTGTTAAATCTTACTCCTCATATACAGTTAGAAGGATTTTAACCAAATTTTGGTCCAGATAATTTTGGTCCTATAGAATTGTTTAAACCCAGCCACTCCCTTCCCTTTGGACTGGAGAGCAGGACCTAATATGGAAAATTGAGGTAAATCTAAAAAATCCTTTACCTTGAATATGGCTAAAGACAAGGGTAACATTGTTTGAACAAAACATATTGCCAAGCTGTAGGTAGAGGGCACTGGGCAAATAGTGGTATATATTAAAAACAGTGGTATTTAAAAAAAATAGTGGTATATATAAAAAAAACAGTGGCATGTATAAAAAAAATAGTGGTTTTATATAAAAATCCCATTAGAAACGTTTTGCTTGTTCTCACTTCGCAGCTTAAATTTACTTTGCTCTTTCGATATGTATGTTATAGGTATTTGACATATTTTAGATTATGAAAATGACCAGGAAAGCTATTAAGGCCACATGGCCTCTTGATTTTGAAAATATAAACCTTTACTGAAGATGAGCTATGATGATTATATAAAATATATCATCAGAGTTGAGGACATTTAATGTATCTTTCAATTTTTGTTATTCTTTGCAAAGACCCCAGATCATGTGACAAAATTTCAAATTATTATCAGATATTTTTCAGTAGCACCTTTGAAATTGCAGTCCCCAAAAGGAACATATTTGTTTTCAATAGAATCGATAAATACAAGAAACTATAAAGTACATGATGTGGGCGTTCTGTAGATGATCTGCTAGATTACAGCTTTCTTTTTGTAATTTAGACTTTGTCTTATAGATCTTGCCAATGTTAAGACTGCATAGTGATAGCCAAATTGTTCTATGTCAATGTTTGAGTCTCTTGAATACACCTGATGCACCAGGTTTATTACCACCAAGTAATAAGTACCCACTCTATAGATACCCTACCCAGTAATAAGTACACACCCTATAGATACCCTACCCTGTAATAAGTACACACCCTATAGATACCCTACCCAGTAATAAGAACACACCCTATAGATACCCCACCCAGTAATAAGCACACACCCTATAGATACCCCACACAGTAATAAGTACACACCCTATAGATACCCCACCCAGTAATAAGTTCCCACTCTATAGATACCCTACCAAGTAATAAGTACCCACTCTATAGATACCCTTCCCAGTAATAAGTACCCACTCTATAGATACCCTTCCCAGTAATAAGTACACACCCTATATATACCCTACCCAGTAATAAGTACACACCCTATAGATACCCTACCCAGTAATAAGTACACAGCCTATAGATACCCCACCCAGTAATAAGTATACACCCTATAGATACCCTACCCAGTAATAAGTACACACCCTATAGATACCCCACCCAGTAATAAGGACACACCCTATAGATACCCTACCCAGTAATAAGTACACACCCTATATATACCCCACCCAGTAATAGTACACACCCTATATATACCCTATCCATTATAAGATATCCTCATCCTACTGTATCTTCAATCGTGACACTTTAACATTGCTTTTATTTCTTCACACAATCGTTTGCTTGATTGGTCACTGTGTATTGTTGGTTGCTTTATGAATCTTAAACAAAGAGGTCACTCAAAACTTGACTATTCTTTAAATGTATTGAATGAATAAATCACAGTGCTGGCAAGCTAATGTGAAATATACAAATATAAAAAACATAATTGATATGATGAAATTTACATCCGAAATTATTACTTAATGACTTAATCAATTGATTAATGCATTGTCATGAACCTAGAGACAATCATTTCTGAATAAGTTAGGAAGTAGTTTTGTATGGCCTCAACATACAATGTAGCACTGTAGAAACTCACCCGACACCCTGAGTCTGTATAACAAAATATATTAATGACCTACGAGGCCAGCTTCCCTGGGTATGGTGTAAAGGTAATTAACATCTAGAAATGCTGTGTGTCAGGTGATATCAATAGGAGAAAGCTGTGTGCCAATGGTAATTTGATCAGAAATGTTTGTTTACTGTTAATGAGTATATAATTATAGGGTTTTACCTGATAATTACCTGTTAGATGACCAGGATTAATAAAAAAACAGGTAGCATATCTGTTTCCTTTGACAGTTTAGCAGACATTTACCAGGGTAATTTACGTAACAATTGATGTTATTCTCATTTTGAGATATTTACAGACATGTTTTCTTTTTCTATCCCTAGACAGGCTGTTTCTAGCATCAACCTTACATTCCTGACTTCAAACTGGCAGCAAAAATTATCTATCTTTCAATCAAAATTAAAAACAAATTAAAGTCTGATTATTTTCTGGTTTTGAGATGTTCCCCATGACGATCCTGCCTGGCTGTCATATCTAAGGAAGCGCCAACATTTTTTAAAGTACTTGCTTGGTTACGAGTATGGTATAAAAAGCGCATTACCTGTCAAACAGGTTAAAATTTGTTCAATGTGGCTACAATAAATAGAACACTTTATCCATTTTGAAAGGACACTTTTCATCAGATCAGTTGAAGAAAATGGAAGAAATCAAATATATCATTTTTCTCAGAAAGTGCAAATATAGTAATATGCGACCAATTAAAATATTCAGAGCACAAATCGTTATGGGTAATTTAGACTACCTTTCGTTGTTTTGGTTAATTGGGCTTTCTTTGGTTATTATGGGTTACTTGGACTATCTTTGGTTGTTATGGGTTACTTGGACTATATTTGGTTGTTATGGGTTACTTGGACTATCTTTGGTTGTTATGGGTTACTTGGACTTTCTTTGGTTGTTATGGGTTACTTTGACTATCTTTGGTTGTTATGGGTTACTATGACACTATAGCCATTTATACTAAACTGATCTGTATTTGGTAGCATTCATTTTATTCAGTGTTCATGTGTTGGTTTGTAAAATTTGTTTATGACAGTTTTGAGTTTTTAATTGGACTCTGTAGGTATAGATGTTAAGTATACACAGACATATGTCAATATTTACTCTAAAGGAAATATCCTGTACGGTCGTCTATATATAGGAGCCCCCCGGCTGTGTCTACATATTCTGAACTCACAAATCATCTCTTGACGTGTTTGATTTAGACAATGATTGATATATATCTTTACCATATTGTTTGTTTTAACATAAACTTGTTCAATTTTTCACCAATATTTCTGTTAATACATTAGGTAATTTATGAAACCGTTTTATTATAATTATAACTCCCGCAACAAAGTTAGAAGGGTAAACTGGAATCAGATTTGCTGAGACAATCACATTCATAACTTGAGTTCTATAAATGAGGACCACTTTTTTAATACTTTGTGGTAGTGATACATGGGGATATACTTGATTCGAAATGGTAAGGATAGACAGTAGAAATAGTTCATTACAAAAGGATGGAGAGTAGTAATAGTTAATGACCAAAAGGATGGACAGTAGAAATAGTTAATTACTAAAGGATGGAGAGTAGTAATAGTTCATTACAAAAGGATGGACAGTAGAAATAGTTCATTACAAAAGGATGGACAGTAGAAATAGTTAATGACCAAAAGGATGGACAGTAGAAATAGTTAATTACTAAAGGATGGAGAGTAGTAATAGTTAATTACTAAAGGATGGAGAGTAGTAATAGTTAATTACTAAAGGATGGAGAGTAGAAATAGTTAATTACTAAAGGATGGACAGTAGAAATCGTTAATTACAAAAGGATGGAGAGTAAAAATAGTTCATTACAAAAGGATGGACAGTAGAAATAGTTAATTACTAAAGGATGGAGAGTAGAAATAGTTAATTACAAAAGGATGGAGAGTAAAAATAGTTCATTACAAAAGGATGGACAGTAGAAATGGTTAATTACTAAAGGATGGGGAGGAGAAATAGTTAATTACTAAAGGGTGGAGAGTAGTAATAGTTAATTACTAAAGGATGGACAGTAGAAATTGTTAATTACTAAAGGATGGACAGTAGAAATAGTTAATTACAAAAGGATGGAGAGTAGTAATAGTTAATTACTAAAGGATGGAGAGTAGTTAATTACTAAAGGATGGACAGTAGAAATAGTTAATTACAAAAGGATGGACAGAAGAAATAGTTAATGACCAAAAGGATGGACAGTAGAAATAGTTAATGACCAAATTACGGACATTAGAAATGGTGACCATATGTATTGGCAGTAGGAATAGCTTGTTATAGAATAGACAAAAGTATGGGTATAGGGTCACTACATCAAACTTTTCTTGTGTGAAGCTTACCATGCATGGCTTTTTATGATTGAGAAGTCATTACTGTGTGTTATCCCCTATCACCAGACACACTTACAATACAGCTGTTCCAGTACACCTTCAGAATCCACGACTCTCTACTTGTAGGGTCACCATTTATTTATGTGTTAATACAAAGGATTATCACTTATTGAAGTCTGTATGAATCATTATCTTTAGTATGAGTTATGTGTCCATAACTCTGTATTTTTGCTGATTGATGTGTTTCTAAGAGCTTGAAATGGATTTCATTAATGTATATTTTACACCTATTTGGTTGTGCATGTTCACAATTTTTATATGATATATGGTTTGGACCTGTAAACTGATGCATGAGCATACTTGTTGTGATAGCTTTCAACCTTACCATCTAAAAAATGCTGCTACCATCATTATCCTCCTCCTTCCCTACCATCCCTAAACCCCTGCATTATCTGAAAACATATAATAACTCATTACCATCTGACAAACCCCTTCCTCTGCTCACACATCATCGTCTGTAAACTCCCCCACTGCCTGCTGACTTTGTCTCTGTGTTTAGACACTGCCTGCTGACATTGTCTCTGTGTTTAGAGACTGCCTGCTGACATTGTCTCTGTGTTTAGGCACTGCCTGTTGACATTGTCTCTGGGTTTATACACTGCCTGCTGACATTGTCTCCTGGTGTTTAGACACTACCTGCTGACATTGTCTCCTGGGGTTTAGACACTGCCTGCTGACATTGTCTCCGGGTGTTTAGACACTACCTGCTGACATTGTCTCCTGGGGTTTAGACACTGCCTGCTGACATTGTCTCTGTGTTTAGACACTGCCTGTTGACATTGTCTCTGTGTTTATACACTGCCTGCTGACATTGTCTCTGTGTTAAGACACTGCCTGACACTACCTGCTGACATTGTCTCCTGGGGTTGCTGACATTGTCTCTGTGTTAAGACACTGCCTGCTGACATTGTCTCTGTGTTTAGCCACTGCCTGCTGACATTGTCTCTGTGTTACACTGCCTGCTGACATAGTTCTGGTGTTTAGACACTGCCTGCTGACATTGTCTCCTGGTGTTTAGACACTGCCTGCTGACATTGTCTCAGTGTTTAGACACTGCCCGCTGACATTGTCTCAGTGTTTAGACACTGCCTGCTGACATCGTCTCAGTGTTTAGGCACTGCCTGCTGACATTGTCTCTTGGTGTTTAGATGCTGCCTGCTGACATTTTCTCAGTGTTTAGACACTGCCTGCTGACATTGTCTCAGTGTTTAGGCACTGCCTGCTGACATTGTCTCTTGGTGTTTAGATACTGCCTGCTGACATTTTCTCAGTGTTTAGACACTGCCTGCTGACATTGTCTCAGTGTTTAGACACTGCCTGCTGACATTGTCTCAGTGTTTAGACACTGCC
>NW_018408507.1:1247182-1248834 GCF_002113885.1 Mizuhopecten yessoensis
GTGTTTAGACACTGCCTGCTGACATTGTCTCTGTGTTTAGACACTGCCTGCTGACATTGTCTCAGTGTTTAGACACTGCCTGCTGACATTGTCTCTGTGTTTAGACACTGCCTGCTGACATTGTCTCTCTGTGTTTAGACACTGCCTGCTGACATTGTCTCTGTGTTTAGACACTGCCTGCTGACATTGTCTCTGTGTTACACTGCCTGCTGACATTGTCTCTGTGTTTAGACACTGCCTGCTGACATTTGCCTGGTGTTTAGACAATTTCATATAGACAGTTATCGGGATACTTGATCTTCCTTTACATTTTGTTTTCTTTAAAGTTATATGATGTCCCTAGTTAGCTGATTTGCAGTTAATTCAACCAGGTGATCTTTCTTTATATCCTGACCTGAGCAGTCTATTGTTGACAGAAAGGTGTTGATGATTCATCTTATGTTTGCATTTGACCTAGGTACTCCAAGATTGAGATCTAAGCAAACAACACCAGGCGCTTCAGATTCGTGGCAGAAGGTAACATCCGAATCCTCATGTCATCCCTAGTGACCATGAATACACAATGATGATAAACCTGTTATGTGTAGCCTGTATTTCAATAGAGGGATTACTCTAGCCAGAATACACAGTGATGATAAACCTGTTATGTGTAGCCTGTATTTCAATAGGGGGATTACTCTAATACACACAAGTCCTTTAACTTCATCAATTACTTAAAAATAGAAATCTCCACAGTTGAAATAGGACATTTTTCACAGTCATATGTAGGTTCATTGTCATTATTGAGGTAATGTACACATTGCCCCCTGGTCTGAAAACACCACTGGATTACTAATTCAGGCAACAGGGATACATACTGTATAAGTTATACAGGAGGGGTATATACAAATTCATATCTGTGGTATACAGGAGGGGTCTATACAAATATCTATCTGTGGTATACAGGAGGGGTGAATACAAATATCTATCTGTGGTATACAAGAGGGGTGTATACAAATATCTATCTGTGGTATACAGGAGGGGTGTNTCTATCTGTGGTATACAGGAGGGGTGTATACAAATATCTATCTGTGGTATACAGGAGGGGTTTATACAAATTTCTATCTGTGGTATACAGGAGGGGTGTATACAAATAGCTATCTGTGGTATACAGGAGGGGTGTATACAAATATCTATCTGTGGTATACAGGTGGGGTGTATACAAATATCTATCTGTGGTATACAGGAGGGGTGTATACAAATATATGTGGCATACATGTCGAGTATAATACATATATCTGTGATATACATGAGGGGTATATACAAATATCTATCTGTGGTATACTGGAGGGGTGTATACAAATATATGTGGTATACTGTCAGGAATAATACAAATATCTGTGGTATACATGTTGGGTATAATACAAATATCTGTTGTATACATGTCTGGTATCATACAAATATCTATGGTATACATGTCGGGTATAATACAAATAACTGGTATACATGTCGGGTATAATACAAATATATGTGGTATATATGTCGGGAATAACACAAATATCTGGTATTCATGTCTGGTATCATACAAATATCTATGGTATACATGTCGGGTATAATACAAATATCTGTGGTATACATATCGGGAATAACACAAATATCTGTGGTATACATGT
>NW_018408507.1:1253818-1258460 GCF_002113885.1 Mizuhopecten yessoensis
AGTCATAATACAAATATCTGGTATACATGTCGGGAATAACACAAATGCCTGTGGTATACATGTCGGGTATCATACAAATATCTGTGGTATACATGTTGGGTATAATAAAAATATCTGTTGTATACGTGTCGGGAATAATACAAATATATGATGTATATATGTTCACGATCGATGGAGGAAGTGTGGAGTTTGTATGAGTGATCAAAAGCAACCAAATTTGAGTCTGATTAATTTAATATTGTTTGTGGATTTGAAAATAAAACCATATGGCAGTCAGGCAGCCATCTTAGATATCAGGGTAATAGTTTGTTAATCACTTTGTCTCAGCAAATACAGAGCAAATCTTTCTTTCTGCTCAAATATAACATTGCCTTTGTTTGTGAATTTGAAGCACAAGATGGCCCCCAGATAGCCATCTTGGATTTCAAGGTTATAAAGCTTGTTATAGTTGTTTTTCAGGCAGTTCTTTCTCAATTTTGTACCTATGTTTGGGTCCTAATTGTGCAAAATCACCTTTGTTTGTACATTTGAAGAACCTATGGACACAATGTGGCCATTTTGAATTTCAGTTATTGCTTCTTCATTCAAGACTGAATGAATTTGGAATTATTTTAGTGGATTGGTTTTCACTATGGTGGGAAAGACTTGTGTATTGGTACAGTATTCACGTGTTGTGAAATTAGCCCACGAAAGGTCTGCAGTCCATCCTTCCGTCCGTCTGCCTGGAAAGTTTGTACAGTGCATATGTTCTATACTATTTCACCTGGAGTAACAAGATTGATTATTTATACAAGTACATATGTATGTCTTGGGATCGCAGAGTGCAGAGTACAGAAATTAGGTCACTGTGACTTATGCTTTAACCTTTAACCGTAATCTTTGAAAAAGTGTGTTGGCGGCATATATATGTTCTTTACTATTACCTGAAATAACCAGATTTGGTATGTAAGTACATCTTGGGATGGTAGAGTGAAGAGTATGAGAAGTAGGTCACTGTAATATATGCTTTAACTTAATTTGACCAAAACACTTTATGAAAGCTTGCCTGCAGCATATCTTCTAAACTATCTCAACAAGATTAACCAAATTCAGTATTCAGGTAAAGGAAGGAGGAGTGAAGCTTACAAAAAGTAGGTCGCTGTGATGTAAGCTTTGTAGGGTTGTAATAAAACAACAATATTTAAATACAAACTATTTTTTAACGTGATTGACTAACTAATTCACAGATGATTGTACCTTTATTGATGTTTCACATGATATCATTCAATTATGTACCATGATATTATTTTTACATCCCATTCTTAAACGAAAAGCGATATCTATACTTAACAATGTTGGGAACTCCCATTTATGGTATGGTCAATGACACTGACATAGGATCAGAAGCATTCATGTCTTACAGACATTGTCTAGTTTATATTGTCATAAATACATTACAACAAAAAACGATGTCCTTTTCATGTCTGATGTTAAATTACATTCCACTTATAAAGAAATATGTTATTGAAATATCAACTGTTAAACTGTATTTTTTTCTTTCTAGATTGAGAGCCACAAATTGACATTTAAAGAATCCGCCAAACCAGCAACAGACAGTGGCACCGGGCATGTGGCCTCCTCTCCTCCCTGTAGGTCTCCCTCCCTCAAATCACCTCGCCCAGACAGTGGAATCTCCCAGGACAGCCTTCCACAGCAAGTCACATCACCCGACAACATGGACAGCTCAGTTACAGCCTAGTAACAGACACACAGAGAACCTGCTAGGGGCATCCTACTTAACTACATGTATAGGAGCTACTAACTACGGAAACAAGTTTATTATTTTAGATTTCTTTGTATAGATATTCCATTACAAAAAAAATCAAGAAAATATAAATCATGTATAACCTGGTATAAAAAATTTAATGTTAAATTCATTTATTTTCAAAAATTATCATTGTTATATGTAATTGTTATTTATCAGAAATCTTTTTGCATAGGGCACAGTTCTGCTGAATTGTTGAGTGATCACAGATAGTGATCACAGATAGTGATCACAGATAGTGATAGTGATCACAGATAGTGATCACAGATAGTGATCAAAGTAGATTGTACATAGTGTACAAGTTGATTGTGTCGGGACATTTTCGTTAAACAGATTGAAGATTGAAATGGAGGTATGCAAAAAAGATCTCTAATAAATAAACATATTTCTGTACAAAAATTGCAATCATCAGAGAAAAGGTTAAGAGCTTTACATATTTATTCCACGATAGGCTTCATTTACACTTGATTTTCAGTAACATTGTGCTACCACCGGTTGTCATTTAGAATGGGATTATCCCCAACTGGCTGTTGCATTAGGTAACATACTAACCAAGAGACAAATTAGTATTATTAGTTTAGGGGTTTTCTCGGTGAATTTCATAGGTTTGTTACTTTCAGAAAATTATGATCAGTCTTTCAGCCTGTCCATTGTTGTTTGTCATGTTAAAATCTTTCCCAGTCATGATTGTAGCATGATAGTTACTATGACTGAAGGGTAAGGGAAGTAACTTGTATTATATAAGGTACTACTGCCACGGTAGTGTTACCTCATACAACATACAAAGGATCGATGTAAAGGAGGGGAATCAAGGGAAGACAACTCGGCATTACATATTGCAGTATAATAGAATAATTCTACAAATATTTCGAGAGCAATTTCTGCAACTTCCTGAGCAAAATGCAATGGAGTAGGATGCTTAGGAACATTCTGTATTGACCTTTCTGTCAGTGTTTAAGAGTTGGTTGAAATGGCTATCAAAAATATAGGACAATTACAGAGCAGACACCAGCTGCTTGAAGATTACTGTTACATCCAGAATATTTTATAGAGAGGGTGGTACAAAGAGACAATTTGTATGAAATAACTTGTAGGTATGACATGCATGCCACAGTATTTAATGTGCTATATTAACATTGGGGAACAGTTTAATTACCTAAAAAAACAAAACTCCATGGGCCTGGTAGGTTTGTACAGCTGTGTCATGTCTGCCTAGACATCCTATACATGTAACAGGTGACATTCTCAACGAAATATACTAGTTTTTACTTTGATTAGGTAACTTTATATTAACAGAACCAAGAATTAAATTCTTATTCTAAGTTCTTTACTGGATTTATTGCTTTGTGAAAAGTGAGCTTGATGTTTGTATTTGAAAATTGTAAGCAAATTAATTTGTTTTTTGAAAAATCAATGTGGATATCTTGAAATGTGTGAACAAGGATGTGCATGCCTTTATTTAGATGTATAAGCCATGTTTGTTAAGTCCAAAATGATAACTATACACAAAACTGAAAATTTGTAAATCAAATGTGTCCAGTAAGGACTTTCAAATAGATTCTTACAAAATTACTTTAGTTAATTTATTAATATTTTGATTTTGTAATTAAGCAAATTCCACTCAAGTGCATCAAGATTTAATAACAATGCAACATGAACATTGTGTATATAGGGTTATAGCAGTGTCCACTGTATATAGGGTTATACCAGTGTCCACTGTATATAGGGTTATAGCAGCGTCCACTGTATATAGGGTTATAGCAGTGTCCACTGTATATAGTGTTATAGCAGTGCCCACTGTATATAGGGTTATAGAGGTCTGCTATGGGTATCTTACAGACTATGATAAATCACTGATTTAGATTAGAAGTAATTTAGTGTATAGCCCAGGATATAGCAATTCAGTCACCTTAGGGAAGTATGATAAATCTAATCTGTAAACTGGTTCAAGCATATGCTTACAGATCTTGACTTAGTACATACATCATATGTCATTGACATGTTCATTGGAAGTGAAATGCCATGTGAATATGTGATAATGTTGTTGTTGATGTGACGGAGATATTGGCTGGAGATGTCATGTACAAGTTAACATTAGATATGTTGCTTTGGCGTAAAACGAGGAATATATACCAAGTGTATGTAGCCATGTTGGGAAGTATGTTCTGAGACGATTTCACATTTACACCAATCACCGCCTGGTAATGGTAATAGTTCTTCCAATTAATCAAAAATACATTTAATTTAAAAATCATTTAATTCCTTGCATTTTGAAAAGCCTGTCATCATGCACAGTACAAAGCTGGTTAAAATCTGATCAACTCAGTAAGAAACAGAATATACAAAGATTAATGATTAATACTTTAGGTTATATAAAGATTGATGTTTATAACATGAATTTAAAAAGGATGATTGATTTCCATATATATGTTACCAAAAACTTTCACAAATTATTTTACTCTTTGCAACTTATTTTGATCTACCCGGTACACTTACCATAGTAACACCCACTGCCATTGGTAACTTAGCTAGTACTGCTGAAATAGATCTTTATACATCGTCTGTCCTATCCTCATCTTCCTATCTAGGAGCTGTCCTTTCCTCATCTTACTTTCAAGGAGGTGTCCTTCCCTCATCTTACTATCAAGGAGCTGTCCTTTCCTCATCTTACTATCAAGGAGCTATCCTTCCCTCATCTTACCATCAAGGAGCTGTCCTAGCCTCATTTTACTATCAAGGAGCTGTCCTTCCCTCATCTTACTATCAAGGAGCTGTCCTTCCCTCATCTTACTATCAAGGAGCTGTCCTAGCCTCATCTTACTATCAAGGAGCTGTCCT